>NC_080385.1:61044505-61328602 GCF_014773155.1 Arachis stenosperma | reverse complement strand
AGACAGATGCATCTTCTGGTTGAACGCCAGTCTGCTACCTCCAGGGTGAAAATTTTTTCTTCTGTTTTTAATTTTTTTTGATTTTTTCGTGACTCCTCATGATCATGTACCTAATTAACACAAAAATAACAAAGAAACAAAATAAAATAAAATTAGATAAATAAAATTGGGTTGCCTCCCAACAAGCGCTTCTTTAATGTCAATAGCTTGACAGTGGCTCTCATGGAGCCACAAAGTGATCAGGTCAATGTTATGGAGTCCCAACACCAAACTTAGAGTTTGGATATGGGGTTTGAACACCAAACTTAGAGTTTGGTTGTGGCTCACAACACCAAACTTAAAGTTTGACTGTGGAGGCTTTTTTTGACTCTGAACTGAGAGAAGCTCTTCATGCTTACTCTCTTTTGTCACAGAGGGATGGCCATGTGCCTTAAACACAAGGTAGTCCCCATTCAATTGAAGGACTAACTCACCTCTGTTGACATCTATCACAGCTCCTGCTGTGGCTAGGAAAGGTCTCCCTAGGATGATGCATTCATCATCTTCCTTCCTAGTGTCTAGGATTATGAAATCAGTAGGGATGTAAAGGCCTTCAACCTTTACTAGCACATCCTTTACTATTCCATAAGCTTGTCTGCCAATTGTAATGAGAACAAGGCAGGTTGTACCTCAATGATCCCCAGTTTCTCTATTACAGAGAGTGGCATAAGATTTATCCCTGACCCCAGATCACATAGAGCTTTTTCAAAGCTCATGGTGCCAATGGTACAAGGTATTGAGAACTTGCCAGGATCTTGTTTCTTTTGAGGTAGAGTTCTCTAAATCCAAGTATCTAGTTCACTAATGAGCAAGGGAGGTTCACTTTCCCAAGTCTCATTACCAAACAGCTTGGCATTCAGTTTCATGATAGCTCCTAAGTATTGAGCAACTTGCTCTCCAGTCACATCTTCATTCTCTTCAGAGGATGAATATTCTTCAGAGCTCATGAATGGCAGAAGGAGATTAAATGGAATCTATATGGTCTCTAAATGAGCCTCAGATTCCTCAGGATCCTTAATAGGAAACTCCTTCTTGCTTGAGGAACGTCCCAGGAGGTCCTCCTCACTAGGATTTTCGTCCTCCTCCTCCCTTGTGCATTCGGCCACATTGACTATGTCAATGGCCTTGCACTCTCCTTTTGGATTCTCTTCTGTATTGCTTGGGAGAATACTGGGAGGAGTTTCAATGACTTTCTTACTCAGCTGGCCTACTTGTGCCTCCAGATTTCTAATGGAGGATCTTGTTTCATTCATGAAACTGAAAGTGGCTTTTGACAGATCAGAGACTATATTGGCTAACTTAGAATTGTTTTGTTCAGAATTCTCTGTCTGTTGCTGAGAAGATGATGGATATGGCTTGCTATTGCCCAGCCTATTGCGTCCCATTGTTAAACCTTGTTGAGGTTTTTGTTGATCCTTCCAGGAGAAATTGGATGATTTCTCCATGATGATTATAGGTGTTTCCATAAGGTTCACCTAAGTAATTAACCTCTGCCATGGCAGGGTTCTCAGGATCATAAGCTTCTTCAGAAGCTGCCTCTCTAGTACTGTTGGATACATGTTGCAATCCATTCAGATTTTGAGAGATCAAGTTGACCTGTTGAGTCAACACTTTGTTCTGAGCCAATATGGCATTCAGAGCATCAATTTCAAGAACTCCTTTCTTCTGAGGTACCCCATTGTTCACGGAATTCCTCTCAGAGGTGTACATAAACTGGTTGTTTGCAACCATGTCAATGAGTTCTTGAGCCTCTTCAGGTGTTTTCTTCAGGTGAATAGATCCACCTGCAGAGTGGTCCAATGACATTTTCGAAAATTCAGAGAGACCATAATAGAATATATCTAATATGGTCCATTCTGAAAACATGTCAGATGGACATCTTTTGGTCAGCTGCTTGTATTTCCCAGCTTCATAGAGGGATTCACCATCTTTTTGTTTGAAGGTTTGAACATCCACTCTCAGCTTGCTCAGCTTTTGAGGAGGAAAGAATTTATCCAAAAAGGCAGTAACAAGCTTATCCCATGAGTCCAGGCTATCCTTGGGTTGTGAATCCAACCATACTCTAGCTCTGTCTCTTATAGCAAAAGGGAAAAGCATGAGTCTGTAGACTTCAGGATCAACTCCATTCGTCTTTACAGTCTCACAGATCTGCAAGAACTCAGTTAAAAACTGATAAGGATCTTCAGATGGAAGTCCATAAAACTTGCAGTTTTGTTGCATTAAAGCAACTAGTTGAGGCTTAAGCTCAAAGTTATTGGCTCCAATGGCAGGAATGGAGATGCTTCTTCCATCAAACTTGGACGTTGGCTTTGTGAAGTCACCAAGCATTCTCCTTGCATTATTATTATTATTTTCATCTGCCATTTCTTTCTCTTGTTCGAAAATTTCTAGAAGGTTTCTTCTGGATTGTTGCCAATTTAGCTTCTCTTAATTTCTCTTCAGAGTCCTTTTCTTCATTCAACAAGAGCCTTTATCCCTGTTCTGCTCATATGAAAGAAAACAAGAAAAGAAGAGGAATCCTCTATGTCACAGTATAGAGATTCCTTTATGTTAGTAGAAAAGAAGGGAGTAGAAGAATGAAGAAAGAGGGTTCGGATTTTTGGATGAGGAGAGGTGAAGAGAAGTGTTAGTAATTAAATAATTAAATAGAGGAAGAAAAGAGAAGGGAGAATTCGAAAATAATTTTGAAAAAGAGGTTAGTAATTTTCGAAAATTAGAAATAAAATGTAATTAAAATTAAACATGAAATAATTAATTAATTAAGAAGAACTTTTGAAAAAGAGAGAGATATTTTCGAAAATAGAGAGAAAAAAGTAGTTAGGTGGTTTTGAAAAAGATAAGAAACAAACAAGAAGTTAGTTAGTTGATTGAAAAAGATTTGAAATCAAATTTGAAAAAGATAAAGTTTTTGAAAAATATCAAATAAAAGATAAAAAAGATTTAATTCAAAAATTTTGAAATTATTTACTTCACTAACAAGAAACTACAAGATAAGATTCTAGAACTTAAAGATTGAACCTTTCTTAACAAGAAAGTAACAAACTTCAAATTTTTGAACCAATCACATTAATTATTAGTGAATTTTTCGAAAATTAGATATAAAGGTTAAGAAAAAGATTTTGAAAATATTTTGAAAAAATTTTTGAAATTTTTTCGAAAATTATAAAAAAATAAAAAAGATATGATTTTTGAAAAAGATCTTGAAAAGATAAGATTTTTAAAATTGAAATTTTGACTTGACTTGTAAGAAACAACCAATTTTGAAAATTTTTGACCAAGTCAATCCCAAAATTTCGAAAATTTGGAGGGAAATAAGGAAAAGATATTTTTTGATTTTTTGAATTTTTAATTTATGAGAGAGAAAAACAACAAAAATGCTCTATGCATGAAATTTTTAGATCAAAACAATGAATGCATGCAAGAATGCTATGAATGTCAAGATGAACACCAAGAACACTTTGAAGATCATGATGAACATCAAGAACATAGTTTTGAAAAATTTTTGATGCAAAGAAAATATGCAAGACACCAAACATAGAAATTTTTAATGCATGAAAAATATGAATGCAAAAATGCACATGAAAAACAACAAACAACACAAAACAAGAAATCATCAAGATCAAACAAGAGGACTTATCAAGAACAACTTGAAGATCATGAAGAACACTATGAATGCATAAAATTTTCGAAAAAAATGCAAGAATATTTTAAAAGCATGCAATTGACACCAAACTTAAAAATTGACTCAAGACTCAAACAAGAAACACAAAATATTTTTGATTTTTATGATTTTCTAATTTTTTTGGATTTTTATTAATATTTTTCGAAAATATATTTTAGAAAAACTAAAAAGAAAAGAAAAATTTTGAAAAAGATTTTTGAAAAGAAAATTACCTAATCTGAGCAACAAGATGAACCGTCAGTTGTCCATACTCGAACAATCCCCGGCAACGGCGCCAAAAACTTGGTGGACGAAATTGTGATCAACAATATTGGCTCTTTGGTATGTACACAAAAACTATTGTGTCTCTTCTTCATTATTATGGCACTGGTTGAATTCACAACTCCGTTCAACTAACCAGCAAGTGTACTGGGTCGTCCAAGTAATAAACCTTACGTGAGTAAGGGTCGAATCCACAGAGATTGTTGGTATGAAGCAAGCTATGGTCACCTTATAGATCTCAGTCAAGCGGATTAAAGGATAATTGGATTATTAGTTTAAATTTGATTAATAGAATAAAATAGAAAATAAATAATAAAAAGGATAGAAATACTTATGCAGATTCATTGGTGAGAAATTCAGATAAGTGTATGGAGGTGCTGTATGACTCACGGACGTCTGCCTTCCCACTGCTTCAATTCAATCCTTCTTACTCCTTTCCATGGCAAGCTGTATAGGGGTTCACCATCAGCTGTGGCTACTTTCATTCCTCTCAGGAAAATATCCTATGCGGCTGTCACTCGCACAGCTAATCAATCTGGAGGCATCACCCATGGTTGATGGCTACATCCCATCCTCGCAGTGAAAGCTAATGCTCACGCACTCTGTCACAGTACGGCCAATCACCGGTTGGTTCCCGCTCCTACTGGAATAGAATCCCTTGATTCTTTTGCGTTTGTCACTAACGCCCAGCAGGTTACAAGTTTAAAGCACGTCACAGTCATTCATTACCGGAATCCTACTCGGAATACCACAGACAAGGTGAGACTTTCCGGATTCCCAGGATCCTACTCGGAACACCACAGACAAGGTTGGACTTTCCGGATCCTCATAAATGCCACCATCTATCTAGCTTATACCACGAAGATTCTGTTGGGGAATCTAAGAGATACACATTCAAGCTCGGTTGCATGTAGAACGTAAGTGGTTGTCAATCACGCGCGTTCATAAGTGAGAATGATAATGAGGGTTATCTAACTCATCACATTCATCATGTTCTTGGGTACGAATGAATATCTTGGAATAAGAATAAGAGAGATTTGAATAAAAGAAAATAGAACTTCATTAATCTTTGAGGTACAGCAGAGCTCCACACCCTTAATCTATGGTGTGCAGAAACTCCACCGTTGAAAATACATAAGTGAAAGAGGTTCAGGCATGGCCGAATGGCCAGCCCTCTCCATGATCAAGTGACCGAATGAATAAAGACTTAGAGTGGTCAAAAGATGTCCAATACAATAGATAAATGTCCTATATATACTAGACTAGCTACTACGGTTTACATGAGTAAGTAATTGATGCATAAATCCACTTCCGGGGCCCACTTGGTGTATGATTGGGCTGAGCTTGATGATTAATCCACGAGCTGAGGCTTCTCTTGGAGTTGAACTTTGAGTTATGACGTGTTTTGGGCGTTTAACTCCGGATCATGACGTTTTTCTGGCGTTTAACTCCAGACAGCAGCATGTACTTGGCGTTCAACGCCAAGTTACGTCGTCAATCTTCGAATAAAGTATGGACTATTATATATTGCTGGAAAGCCCTGGATGTCTACTTTCCAACGCCGTTGAGAGCGCGCCAATTGGAGTTTTGTAGCTCCAGAAAATCTATTTCGAGTGCAGGGAGGTCAGATTCCAACAGCATCAGCAGTCCTTTTGTCAGCCTTTTTCAGAGTTTTGCTCAAATCCCTCAATTTCAGTCAGAATTTACCTGAAATCACAGAAAAACACACAAACTCATAGTAAAGTCCAGAAATGTGAATTTAACATAAAAACTAATGAAAACATCCCTAAAAGTAGCTCAAACTTACTAAAAACTATATAAAAACAATGCCAAAAAACGTATAAATTATCCGCTCATCACCTTCCCGTCTTGATCTAAACTTTCTGGGTAATAACCTCAACCTTGAGTTGTAAAGGAGGACTAGTCACCGGGTCTAAATTCTCTTCTCCTAATGTTCTTATCATGGATAGCCTTCATCTTTTCCTTATAAAGCCTAGAATTGTCATAGGCCTCTAATCTCAAACATTTTAACTCCGCCAATTGAAGCTTTCTCTCAATTCCAACCCCACCCAAATTTAGAATGCATTCCTTGATGGCCTAGTATGCCTTGTATTAAATTTCTACCGGCAAGTGGCAAGCTTTACCATACACCAACCGAAAGGGGCTCATGCCAATCGGTGTTTTGTATGCCGTTCGGTATGCCCAAAGTGTGTCGCTAAGCTTGGCACTCCAATCCTTTCTATTAGGCTTCACAATTCTTTCCAATACATGCTTAATTTCCCGGTTAGAAACCTCGGCTTGGCCGTTCGTTTGGGGGTGATAGGCCGTGGCAACTTTATGTATGATGCCGTACTTCTTCATAAGTCCTTCCATTCTTTTGTTGCAAAAGTGTGAACCTTGGTCACTTATGATTTCTCTTGGTGACCCAAAGCGACAAATTATATTGTTCCTCACAAAATCAAGAACTACATTAGCATCATCTGTTCGGGTGGGGATCGCTTCCACCCATTTGGATACATAATCGATGGCTAGTAGAATGTAGAGAAAACCATTAGAATTTGGGAATGGCCCCATGAAGTCGATGCCCCACACATCAAAGATTTCACAAAAAAGCATGTTTTGTTGGGGGATTTCGTCTTTCTTAGAGATATTACCAAATCTAATGCATTGAGAACAAGATTTGCAATAAAGAGAAGAGTCTTTGAGAAGAGTTGGCCACCAAAATCCACAATCAAGGACCTTTATTACCGTCCTTTGAGGTCCACAATGTCCACCTCCCTCGGACGAATGGCAAGTGATGAGCGGATAATTTATACGCTTTTTGGCATTGTTTTTAGTGTGTTTTGAGTATATTTTAGTTAGTTTTTATTACATTTTTATTAGCTTTTAGTTAAAATTCACTTTTCTGGGCTTTACTATGAGTTTGTGTGTTTTTCTGTGATTTCAGGTATTTTCTGGCTGAAATTGAGGGACCTGAGCAAAAATCTGATTTAGAGGCTGAAAAGGACTGCAGATGCTGTTGGATTCTGACCTCCCTGCACTCGAAGTGTATTTTCTGGAGCTACAGAAGCCTAATTGGCGCGCTCTCAACGGCGTTGGAAAGTAGACATCCTGGGCTTTCCAGCAATGTATAATAGTCCATACTTTTCC
The DNA here is from genome assembly GCF_014773155.1 of Arachis stenosperma. NCBI lineage: Eukaryota > Viridiplantae > Streptophyta > Magnoliopsida > Fabales > Fabaceae > Arachis > Arachis stenosperma. Next base: position 61,321,470 of record NC_080385.1, on the reverse strand, counting down.
CGAGATTTGATGGCCCAAACCGGCATTGTAAATCAGCTTCAGAATTCCCGGCGTTTAACGCCGGAACTGGCACAAAAATTGGAGTTAAACGCCCAAACTGGCATAAAAGTTGGCGTTTAACTCCAGAAAAAGTCTCTACACATGAAAGTTTCAATGCTCAGCCCAAGCACACACCAAGTGGACCCCGAAAGTGGATTTTTACGTCATTTACTCATTTCTGTATACCCTAGGTTACTAGTTCACTATTAATAGGACCTTTTGATATTGTATCTGTACCTCATGACACTTTACACATTTCTCATTGTATCTTCTACATCATGATTTTGTATCTTCTACAGCATGAGTCTCTAAACCCCATGGTTGGGGGTGAGGAGCTCTGCTGTGTCTTGATGGATTAATGCAATTACTATTGTTTTTCATTCAATCACGCTTGCTTCTATTCTAAGATATCACTTGTTCCTAAACCTGATGAATGTGATGATCCGTGACACTCATCATCATTCTTACCTACGAACGTGTGCCTGACAACCACTTTCGTTCTACCTTAGATTGAGTAGATATCTCTTAGATTCCTTAATCAGAATCTTCGTGGTATAAGCTAGAATTGATGGCGGCATTCAAGAGAATCCGGAAGGTCTAAACCTTGTCTGTGGTATTCTGAGTAGGATTCAAGGATTGAATGACTGTGACGAGCTTCAAACTCCTGAAGGCTGGGCGTTAGTGACAGACGCAAAGAAATCACTGGATTCTATTCCAACCTGATTGAGAACCAACAGATGATTAGCCGTGTTGTGACAGAGCACGTTGAACATTTTCACTGAGAGGATGGGAGGTAGCCATTGACAACAGTGAAACCCTACATACAGCTTGCCATGGAAGGAGTCTTGCGTGCATGAAGAAGAAGACAGTAGGAAAGCAGAGATTCAGAAGATAGAGCATCTCCAAAACCTCAACCTGTTCTCCATTACTGCAAAACAAGTATTTATTTCATGTTCTTTTACTTTTTACAATCAACCCTGATAATTATTGATATCCTGACTAAGAGTTACAAGATAACCATAGCTTGCTTCAAGCCGACAATCTCTGTGGGATCGACCCTTACTCACGTAAGGTATTACTTGGACGACCCAGTGCACTTGCTGGTTAGTTGTACGGAATTGCAAAAGTGTGATTGCAATTTCGTGCACCAAGTTTTTGGCACCGTTGCCGGGGATTGTTTCGAGTTTGGACAACTGACGGTCTATTTTAGTTTCATATTTTAAGTTTGGTGTCAATTGCATGCTTTTGTTTTCTTTTAATTTTTTGAATTTGCATGTTCTTAGTTCTTTCTTGTTCTTTAAAAATTCTAAGTTTGGTGTCTTCTTTGTGTTTTTCCTTTAAATATTTCGAAAATTTGTGTTTGATTTTTTAAAAATTTTAAGTTTGGTGTCATTTTGTTGTTTTTCTCTTTCCTCATTTAAAAAAATCAAATCTTTTTCAAAATAATTTTCAATCATATATTTTCAATTGCTAATTCCAAAATCTTTTTAATTAATTAATTGATTTAGTTTTCAATTTGCTTTGATCTTATTTTCTTTTAGTTTTTCAAAATTTGATTTTATTTTCCATTTGTTTTATTTTATTATTTTCGGTTAAATAAAAAAATACTTTACTTGTGAATCCATATCATATTCCTTTTCTCCATCATGGACCTAAGTGGAATTGAACAGTCCAAAAGGACTCTAGGGTCATATGCTAACCCCATTACAGCTGCATATGGGAGTAGCATCTGTATACCTCCCATTAAAGCAAGCAGCTTTGAGCTAAATCCTCAACTCATTATCATGGTGCAGCAAAATTGCCAGTATTCCGGTCTTCCACAGGAAGAACCTACTGAGTTTCTGGCACAATTCTTACAAATTGCTGACACAGTACGTGATAAAGAGGTGGATCAGGATGTCTACAGACTATTACTGTTTCCATTTGCTGTAAAAGATCAAGCTAAGAGGTGGTTGAATAACCAACCTACAGCAAGCATAAAGACATGGAAACAATTATCATACAAATTCCTGAATCCCTCCAAAAAGGATGACACAGCTAAGGCTGGACATCCAAGGCTTTAAACAAGAGGATAATGAATCCCTTTATAATGCCTGGAAGAGGTATAGAGGTATGCTAAGAAAATGCCCCTCTGAAATGTTTTCAGAGTGGGTACAGTTAGACATCTTCTACTATGGGCTTACAGAAAAAGCTCAGATGTCTCTAGACCACTCAGCTGGTGGATCTATACAAATGAGGAAGACGATTGAAGAGGCTCAAGAGCTTATAGATACTGTTGCTAGAAATCAACATTTGTACTCTGGTAATGAGTTCTCTACAAAAGAAGAAGTTATGGCAGTAGCCACTGATCCTAATCCTCAAGAACAGATGGTTGAGCTTAATCAGCAATTACACCTGATGACAAAACAGTTAGCAGAATTTAAAGAGATGCTCCAAGAAACTAAAATTGCTAACAAGAACATAGAATCACAGTTGAATCAGGCAAAACAGCAGTTATCTAAACAGATAACAGAAGAATGCCAAGCAGTTCAACTGAGGAGTGGGAAGACATTGAATAACACTGCTCAAAGTAGCAAAAAGCCAATAAAGGAAAAATTGACAGAGGATAACCAAACCACTGTCCAAAATTCTTCTGAGGACAGTAAGAGCCCAGAGAGGAATACTCTTGGCGTCCAAACGCCAGAAAGGGGGGAAAAGCTGGCGTTAAACGCCCATTCCCTACCCAGTTCTGGCGTTCAAACGCCAGAAAAGGGGAAAAAGTTGGCGTTAACGCCCATTCTTCACCCAATCCTGGCGTTCAAACGCCAATGGGGAATCAGACACCTAAGAGTGCTGATAGTAACCCCTCTAAAAAGGCTTCTCCAACCACTTCTGTAAGGAATAAACCTGCAGCAACTAAGGTTGAGGAATATAAAGCCAAGATGCCTTATCCTCAGAAACTCTGCCAAGCGGAACAGGATAAGCAATTTGCCCGCTTTGCAGACTATCTAAGGACTCTTGAAATAAAGATTCCGTTTGCAGAGGCACTTGAGCAAATACCTTCTTATGCTAAGTTCATGAAAGAGATCTTAAGTCATAAGAAGGATTGGAGAGAAACTGAAAAAGTGTTTCTCACTAAAGAATGCAGTGCAGTCATTCTGAAAAGCTTACCAGAAAAGCTTCAAGATCCAGGAAGCTTTATGATACCATGCACATTAGAAGGTGCTTGCACCAAGACAGTCCTGTGCGACCTTGGAGCAAGTATCAATCTAATACCTGCATCCACTATCAGAAAGTTTGGGTTGACTGAAGAAGTCAAACCAACCCGGATATGCCTCCAACTTGCTGATGGCTCCATTAAATATCCATCAGGCATAATTGAGGACATGATTGTCAAGATTGGGCCATTCGCCTTTCCAACTGACTTTGTAGTGCTGGAAATGGAGGAGCACAAGAGTGCAACTCTCATTCTAGGAAGACCTTTCCTAGCAACTGGACGAACTCTCATTGATGTACAAAAAGGGGAAGTAACCCTGAGAGTGAATGAGGATGAGTTCAAGTTGAATGCTGTAAATGCTATGCAGCATCCAGACACACCAAATGACTGCATGGGCGCTGACATTATTGACTCTTTGGTGGAAGAGATCAATATGACTGAAAGTCTAGAATCAGAGCTAGAGGACATCTTCAAGGATGTTCAGCCTGATCAGGAAGAACCAGAGGAAACAAAAGAATTTTTGAAAATTCCTCAGGAGGAGGATAAGCCTCCCAAACCTGAGCTCAAACCACTACCACCATCCCTGAAGTATGCATTTCTGGGAGAGGGTGACACTTTTCCAGTGATTATAAGCTCTGCTTTAAATCCACAGGAAGAGGAAGCACTGATTAAAGTGCTAAGGACACACAAGATAGCTCTTGGGTTGTCCATAAGTGATCTTAAGGGCATTAGCCCAGCAAGATGCATGCACAAGATCCTATTGGAGGATAATGCCAAACCAGTGGTTCAACCACAAAGGCGGCTAAATCCAGCCATGAAGGAGGTGGTGCAGAAAGATGTCACTAAATTACTAGAGGCTGGGATTATTTATCCTATTTCTGATAGCCCCTGGGTGAGCCCTGTCCAAGTTGTCCCCAAGAAGGGAGGCATGACAGTAGTTCATAATGAAAAAAATGAACTGGTTCCTACAAGAACAGTCACAGGGTGGCGTACGTGTATTGACTACAGAAGGCTCAATACAGCCACCAGAAAGGATCATTTTCCTTTACCATTCATAGACCAAATGCTAGAAAGACTAGCTGGTCATGATTATTACTACTTTTTGGATGGCTATTCAGGTTACAACCAAATTGCAGTAGATCCTCAAGACCAAGAGAAAACAGCATTCACTTGCCCTTCTGGCGTGTTTGCCTACTGGAGGATGCCTTTTGGTCTGTGTAATGCTCCTGCAACCTTTCAGAGATGCATGCTATCCATCTTCTCTGATATGATGGAGAAATTCCTAGAAGTCTTCATGGATGACTTCTCAGTATATGGAGACTCATTCAGCTCCTGTCTTAACCACCTAGCACTTGTCCTGAAAAGGTGCCAAGAGACTAACCTGGTTTTAAACTGGGAGAAATGTCACTTTATGGTGACTGAAGGAATTGTCCTTGGGCACAAAATTTCAAGCAAGGGAATAGAGGTGGATAAGACAAAGGTAGAGGTAATTGAAAAATTACCACCACCTGCCAATGTTAAGGCAATCAGAAGCTTTCTGGGGCATGCAGGATTCTACAGAAGGTTTATAAAGGATTTTTCGAAAATTGCAAAACCTCTGAGCAACCTGCTAGCTGCTGACACACCATTTGTGTTTGACACACAGTGTCTGTAGACATTTGAGACCCTGAAAGCCAAGCTGGTCACAGCACCAGTCATCTCTACACCAGACTGGACATTACCATTTGAACTAATGTGTGATGCCAGTGACCATGCCATTGGTGTAGTGTTGGGGCAGAGGCATAACAAGCTTCTGCATGTCATTTATTATGCCAGCCATGTTCTAAATGATGCACAGAAGAATTACACAACCACAGAAAAAGAGTTACTCGCAGTGGTCTATGCCATTGACAAGTTTAGATCCTATCTAGTAGGATCAAAGGTGATTGTGTACACTGACCATGCTGCTCTTAAGTACTTACTCACAAAGCAGGATTCAAAACCCAGGCTCATAAGATGGGTGTTGCTTCTGCAAGAGTTTGATATAGAAATAAGAGACAGAAAAGGGACAGAGAACCAAGTAGCAGATCATCTGTGCCGAATAGAACCAGTAGTTGGGGCGTCCCTCCCTTCTACTGAGATCTCTGAGACTTTCCCAGATGAGCAACTCTTTGCCATTCAGGAAGCTCCATGGTTTGCAGATATTGCAAATTATAAAGCTGTGAGGTTCATAGCCCAGGAGTACAGCAGGGTGCAAAGAAAGAAATTAATTTCAGATGCCAAGTACTACCTATGGGATGAGCCATATCTCTTTAAGAGATGTGCAGACGGAATGATCCGCAGATGTGTACCCAGAGAGGAAGCACAAAGGATCCTGTGGCATTGCCATGGATCACAGTATGGGGGACATTTCGGAAGTGAGCGAACAGCCACTAAGGTCCTCCAATGTGGCTTCTACTGGCCTACTCTCTATAGAGATGCCCGGGAGTTTGTGCGTAACTGTGACAGTTGCCAAAGAGCTGGTAACTTGCCTTATGGATACGCCATGCCTCAACAAGGGATCCTAGAGTTGAATTATTTGATGTATGGGGCATTGACTTTATGGGTCCATTCCCACCATCATACTCAAACACTTACATTCTGGTGGCAGTGGACTATGTATCTAAATGGGTAGAAGCAATTGCTACACCCACTAATGATACTAAGACCGTGCTGAAATTCCTCCAGAAATACATCTTCAGCAGGTTTGGTGTTCCCAGAGTACTAATCAGTGATGGGGGCACTCATTTCTGCAATAAACAGCTGTACTCTGCTATGGTCCAATATGGAATTAGCCACAAAGTGGCAACCCCATATCATCCACAGACAAATGGACAAGCTGAAGTCTCTAACAGAGAGCTAAAAAGAATCCTAGAACGGACTGTAATTGCCCGTAGAAAGGATTGGGCAAAGAGCTTTGATGATGCTCTGTGGGCATACAGAACAGCATTCAAGACTCCAATAGGAACCTCTCCATACCAACTTGTGTATGGCAAGGCCTGTCATCTGCCCGTGGAACTCGAACATAAAGCCTACTGGGCAACTAGATTCCTATACCTGGATGCTAAGTTAGTTGGTGAAAAAAGATTGCTCCAGCTAAATGAGCTAGATGAATTTAGACTCAGTGCCTTTGAAAATGCAAAAATTTATAAGGAAAAGGCAAAGAAATGGTATGACAAGAAGTTGTCATCCAGAGTCTTTGAGCCAGGACAAAAAGTTCTGCTCTTCAACTCTACGCTCAGACTGTTCCTAGGAAAACTTAAATTCCACTGGAGGGTCCGTATGTGATTATAGGAGTATAACCATATGGATATGTTGAGCTTCAGGATACTGATTCTGACAAAAAGTTCATTGTTAATGGACAGAGGGTCAAGCATTATCTTGAAAGCAATTTTGAGCAGGAATGCTCAAAACTGAGGCTTGAATGATTCTCAGTGAAGGTCCAACTAAAGACAATAAAGAAGCGCTTACTGGGAGGCAACCCAGTCATTAGTAGGTTATCTGTTTTGTTTAATCAAAGTTTGATACATATTCTCAAAGGGCAATTATCAAAATTGAAGGAATTCACAGAGTTACAGAAAGATTCAGTGCAAAAAGCAGAGAAAAAGAGCTTGCTGGCGAAAAAATGCCAGTAAGGGGTACTTTGGGCATTAAACGCCAGAATGGGCACCATTCTGGGCGTTTAACGCCAGTAAAGGTGCCATTTTGGGCGTTAAATGCCAGAATCGGCACCATTCTGGGAGTTTAACGCCAGGTGTGCAGCATCCTGGGTGTTTAGCAAAACGCCCAGTGATGAAGGGAATTCTGGCTTTTAACGCCAGCCAGGGTACCTGGCTGGGCGTTAAACGCCCACAATGGCCAACATTTGGGCGTTGTGAGCGTTTAACGCCCAAATGTTGGCCATTGTGGGCGTTTAACGCCAGAAAGGTGGGGGACAGAGATTTTGCTTTCTAATTAAAATTTTTTCAAACTTTCCTGTTTTGATCCATAATTTTCTACATAAACACATTTCAAACTTTCATCATTCACCTTCAAATTTTCAAAAATTAAAATCATTCTTCAAATCTCTCTCAAATCCTTCCCAAATCTTCTTCAAAAACTCAAATATTTCTCAAATTCTTTCCATATCTTCTCAAATGTCCTTCAAAATTTTTGAAATCTCTCCCCCTCCTTATAAAAACATGTTCGACCATCCCTTTCTCCCCACCATTCGAATTTGCTCTCCTCCTCTCTCCCCTCTTTCCTTTTTTTTGCTTGAGGGCAAGCAAACCTCTAAGTTTGGTGTGCTTTTCCGTGATCACTAAGCTAAGAATCATCAAGATCATGGCTCCTAAGGGAAAACAAACCAATTCAAGAGGCAAGAAAGAGAATAATCCAAAGAGTCTTTGGAATCAAGAGAAGTTCTTAACCAAAGAACATGAAGACCATTATCACAAAATAATGGGTCCGAGGTCAGTGATCCCGGAAGTCAAATTCGATCTAAAAGAAGATGAATATCCGGGGATCCAAGAGCAAATTCGAAATAGAGGATGGGAAGTTCTAACCAATCCTGAGATAAAGGTTGGAAGAAATATGGTTCAGGAATTCTACTCAAATCTGTGGCTGACAGATAAGCAGAGAATGACTGGAACCGCTTTTCATACTTACAGAACCGTTGTCAGAGGGAAAGTTATCTACTTCCATCTGGACAAAATAAGAGAGATCTTCAAATTGCCTCAACTGCAAGATGATCCTGAATCCTTTAATAGGAGAATGGTGAGAGCAGATAAGGGGTTGGATCAAGTTCTAGAGGACATATGCCTCCCTGGAACTAAGTGGACAACCAATTCAAAAGGTGTCCCAAACCAACTCAAGAGGGGAGATCTCAAACCAGTTGCAAGAGGCTGGTTGGACTTCATAGGGTATTCCATATTGCCCACTAGCAACCGTTCTGAGGTTACTATCAAGAGAGCAGTGATGATTCATTGTATTATGCTGGGAAGAGAAGTGGAGGTTCATCATCTGATTGCTTGTGAGATCTACACAATTGCAAACAAGAATTCCACTAAAGCCAAACTGGCTTACCCAAGCTTAATCTCTTTGCTATGTAAAGATGCTGGGGTGAGGATGGGAGTAGATGAATTCATCCCAATTGAGCACCCAATCACCAAGAGGTCAATGGAAGGACAAATGCAAGATAACTCTATCAAAAGGAGGGCGCAGGAGTTCCTCCCTGAACTTCCTGAAATTGAATACTGGACTGGTCTAGAAGCATCTGTTGCCAAGCTGCAAGAAGCTATGGAACAAATTAAGGAAGAACAGCAGAATCAAAACTGCATGCTCTGCAAACTGATGAAGGAACAAGAGAAGTAGGGGCGTGAGCTACAGGAGTTGAAGCGCCAAAAGCTCTCCCTTGAAGGGTCAGATACCCCACAAGTTGAGGGAGCATCCACTTCTCAAAATCAAGGTTGTTGAGTCCTAACTCTGTGATAACCTCTATCATTAGGAGTCCATTTAAATTTTTGTTTTCTATTACTATTAGTCTTATCTTATATCTATTTTTGAGTCTTGTTCTTAATTCATGATTAATAAAATTTAAGGTTCATGTCTTAAAGCTATGAATGTCCTATTAGTCCATCACCTCTCTTAAATGAAAAATGCTCTAATAACAAAAGAACAAGAAGTACAGGATTTCGAATTCATCTTTGAAACTAGTTGAATTAGTTTGATGTGGTGACAATACTTTTTGTTTTCTGAATTAATGCTTGAACAGTGCATATGTCTTTTGAATTTGTTGCTTTAAGAATGTTAAAATTGTTGGCTCTTGAAAGAATGATGGAAAAGGAGAAATGTTATTGAGGATCTGAAAAATCATCAAATTGATTCTTGAAACAAGAAAAAGCAGTGAATACAAAAAAAAACGAAAATAATAATAATAATAATAATAAAGTTGTGATCCAAGGCAAAAAGAGTGTGCTTAAGAACCCTGGACACCTCTAATTGGGGACTCTAGCAAAGCTGAGTCACAATCTGAAAAGGTTCACCCAAGTATGTGTTTGTGGCATGAATGTATCTGGTGGTAATACTGGAAAACAGAGTGCTTTGGGCCACAGCTAAGACTCATAAAGTAGCTATGTTCAAGAATCATCATACTTCACTAGGAGAATCAATAACACTATCTGAGTTCTGAGTTCCTATAGATGCCAATCATTCTAAACTTCAAAGGATAAAGTGAGATGCCAAAACTGTTCAGAAGCAAAAAGCTACTAGTCCCGCTCATCTAATTGGAGCTAAGTTTCTTTGATATTTTAGAGTCTATAGTATATTCTCTTCTTTTTATTCTATTTTGATTTTCAGTTGCTTGGGGACAAGCAACAATTTAAGTTTGGTGTTGTGATGAGCGGATAATTTATACGCTTTTTGGCATTGTTTTTAGTGTGTTTTGAGTATATTTTAGTTAGTTTTTATTACATTTTTATTAGTTTTTAGTTAAAATTCACTTTTCTGGGCTTTACTATGAGTTTGTGTGTTTTTCTGTGATTTCAGGTATTTTCTGGCTGAAATTGAGGGACCTGAGCAAAAATCTGATTTAGAGGCTGAAAAGGACTGTAGATGCTGTTGGATTCTGACCTCCCTGCACTCGAAGTGGATTTTCTGGTGCTACAGAAGCCCAATTGGCGCGCTCTCAACGGCGTTGGAAAGTAGACATCCTGGGCTTTCTAGCAATGTATAATAGTCCATACTTTGCCCGAGATTTGATAGCCCAAACCGGCGTTGCAAATAAGCTTCAGAATTCCCGGCGTTTAACGCCGGAATTGGCACAAAAATTGGAGTTAAACGCCCAAACTTTCATAAAAGCTGGCGTTTAACTCCAGAAAAAGTCTCTACACATGAAAGCTTCAATGCTCAACCCAAGCACACATCAAGTGGTCCCCGGAAGTGGATTCTTACGTCATTTACTCATTTCTGTATACCCTAGGTTACTAGTTCACTATTAATAGGACCTTTTGATATTGTATCTGTACCTCATGACACTTTACACGTTTCTCATTGTATCTTCTACAGCATGAGTCTCTAAACCCCATGGTTGGGGGTGAGGAGCTCTGCTGTGTCTTGATGGATTAATGCAATTACTATTGTTTTTCATTCAATCACGCTTGCTTCTATTCTAAGATATCACTTGTTCCTAAACCTGATGAATGTGATGATCCGTGACACTCATCATCATTCTCACCTATGAATGTGTGCCTGACAACCACCTCCGTTCTACCTTAGATTGAGTAGATATCTCTTGGATTCCTTAATCAGAATCTTCGTGGTATAAGCTAGAATTGATGGCGGCATTCAAGAGAATCCGGAAGGTCTAAACCTTGTCTGTGGTATTCTGGGTAGGATTCAAGGATTGAATGACTGTGACAAGCTTCAAACTCCTGAAGGCTGGGTGTTAGTGACAGACGCAAAAGAATCACTGGATTCTATTCCAACCTGATTGAGAACCGACAGATGATTAGCCGTGCTGTGACAAAGCACGTTGAACATTTTCACTAAAAGGATGGGAGGTAGCCATTGACAACGGTGAAACCCTACATACAGCTTGCCATGGAAGGAGTCTTGCGTGCATGAAGAAGAAGACAGTAGAAAAGCAGAGATTCAGAAGATAGAGCATCTCCAGAACCTCAACCTGTTCTCCATTACTGCAAAACAAGTATTTATTTCATGTTCTTTTACTTTTTACAATCAACCCTGATAATTATTGATATCTTGACAAAGAGTTACAAGATAACCATAGCTTGCTTCAAGCCGACAATCTCCGTGGGATCGACCCTTACTCACGTAAGGTATTACTTGGATGACCCAGTGCACTTGCTGGTTAGTTGTGTGGAATTGCAAAAGTGTGATTGTAATTTCGTGCACCAGCAAGCATCCAAGATTGCTTGGAATTCGGTTTGGGGAATGCACCTTCAAACTACTTGGTCCGCTCCACATCTCCAAAGATAGGGATCATCCCATACATAATATTTGGATTTGCTTTTCAGCTTATCCTTTTGATGTTTGGAGAGGTTAGGAGGAAAGATACGTGAAACCAAGTAGTTTGCCATTGGAGCATACCAAGGAATAACTTCCGAGATTGAGTGCAAGCCTTCTAGGGGAAAAGAATCATTGATAGGAGCGGTATCGCCGTTGGTGTGTTCAAGGTGACTTAAGTGATCCGCCACTAAGTTTTGCGAACCACTCCTATCTTTGATTTCCAAGCCAAATTCTTGCAACAATAAGACCCATCTAATCAATCTCGGTTTGGATTCCTTTTTAGCCAACAAGTATTTTAACGCCACATGATCCGAGTACACTACTACCTTAGAACCAAGAAGATAGGCTCGGAATTTATCCAAAGCAAAAACAATAGCCAAGAGTTCCTTTTCGGTAGCAGTGTAATTGGATTGGGCTCCATCTAGTGTTTTTGACGTATAGGCTATGACATATGGATTCTTACCCTCGCGTTGTGCTAACGCGGCTCCTACCGCATAGTTCGAAGCATCACACATTATTTCGAATGGCCGACTCCAATCCGGCCCTCTTACGATAGGAGCATGTGTCAATGCCACTTTAAGCTTGTCGTAAGCTTCCATGCATTCTTTGCTTAGATCAAACTCAATGTCCTTTTGCAATAGTCGAGAGAGAGGCAATGCTATCTTGCTAAAGTCCTTTATGAATCTTTGGTAGAATCCTGCATGTCCAAGGAACGAACGGACTTCCCTCTCGGAGGAGGGGTAAGGCAAGCTAGATATAACATTTATTTTTGTCGGATCTACAGAAATTCCTTCTTTGGAAACAATATGTCCCAAAACAATGCCTTGCCTAACCATGAAATGGCATTTTTCAAAATTTAAGACAAGGTTGGATTTAGTGCATCTTTCCAAAACTTTTTCAAGGTTGTCTAAGCAATGATCAAAAGAATCACCATACACGCTGAAATCATCCATGGAAACTTCCATGTATTGCTCTAGAAAGTCCGCAAATATGCTCATCATGCACTTTTGGAAAGTTGCCGGTGCGTTGCATAAGCCGAATGGCATACGCTCATAGGCGTAAGTTCCAAAGGGGCAAGTAAATGTTGTTTTTTCTTGGTCTTCTAGAGCAATGTGTATTTGGAGGTATCCCGAATAGCCATCTTGAAAACAATAATGAGATTTACCGGCTAGTCGATCAAGCATTTGGTCGATAAACGGTAGTGGGAAGTGGTCTTTTCTAGTGGCCGCATTTAACCTTCGGTAGTCTATGCACACCCTCCAAGAGTTTGCACCCTTGTTGCTATAAGTTCTTCGCTTTCATTCTTGATTGTGATCACCCCGGATTTCTTTGGCATCACTTGGACTGGACTCACCCATTCGCTATCTAGAATGGGATAGATAATGTCCGCTTCTAGTAGCCGGGTGACCTCTTTTTTCACAACCTCTAGAATAGTTGGATTGAGTCACCTTTGAGGTTGTCGAACGGGTCTAGCTCCTTCTTCAAGGAATATTCGGTGCTCGCATACTTGGGGACTTATTCCCACTAGATCCGCCAAACTCCACCCTATGGCCCTTTTGTTCTTCCTCAAGATGCATAGCAACTTTTCTTCTTGTTGAGGATTTAGTTCCTTTGCAATGATCACGGGGAACTTGTGGGCTTCATCAAGATACGAGTACTTTAGGTGGGGTGGTAGTGGCTTCAATTCTACCTTTTGGTTTTGATTGGAAGTTCTATTTCCGCTTTAATGGGAGCATTGCCCGAGAAGTGTGATGATCCGGGCCCATGCATGGTCACTTGCACCGTAAATAGAGTGCAATTTCTAGATTGTATGTGCGACCTCGGTGCATGTGTTAGCATTATGCCCCTCTCCGTCTATCGTGTATTGAGGCTACCACCATTGAAGAGGTCGACGGCAAGATTTGTTTTAGCGGACAAAAGCATAATAACCGTGACGGGTGTTGCAGAAGATGTATTGGTAAATATAAAATGGTTGGTGTTTCCGATTGATTTCTATGTTCTTGAGATGCCATCAAGCGAGTCCGAAAGGGCATCATCTATTCTACTTGGGAGACCATTTTTGAGGACCTCTAGATTCAAGTTAGATGCCTACTCGGGAACCTACTCGTTTAAAATAGATGGGAGAGTTGTGAGTTTTAGCCTAGAAGAAGCAATGAAACATCCACCGAAAAATCATTTTCTATTCCGGTGTGACCCAATTGACAACATTGTTACCGAAGTGCACCTTGCAAAGATAGATGAAAAGCACATGATTGAAGACACAAATGGAATGGCACTAGGATTTGGGGCGTGAGGAGTAGAATTGGATGGTGGGTCCATGCGTGCAAGTAGAGCTTGTAGTATGGATGTAAGACCGGTAAGGCCGGAGGCTAGTATCGTTTGGAGCTCTTTTTGGCCTTGGAGGATAGTCCGGAGTGTATTATCTTGGTTTGGAGGAGTGGAAGTGTATGTGATTTGAGGGGCTTGTGATTGGTTGGGTGGAGGTCGTTGATGTGGTGGTTAATATGTTTGGTAATTTCTTCCTTGATTTTGTTGGGTGTATGATTGGTTTTGGGGGTATGGGGGTCGGTTTTGTGAGTTGTTGTTGTTCCATCTTTGGTTACCTCCATCGTTGTTGTTGTCCCTACTTCCTTGTTGGTTGTTGTCCCTCCAATTTTGATTATAATTGCCACCCCCTTGATTGTAGCTTCCTCCTTGATAGGGGTACCCTTGATTGAAATTACCGCCTTGTTGGTAGTACCCTTGATTTGGGCGGTCATAGAAGTTGTGGGTAGCCGCCAAGGTGTTATCTTCTTGAAGGCTTGGGCACTCATCCGTGTAGTGGGAATAGCAAGAACAAATGCCACACACTTTTTGGGGTATCAATTGTTGACTATATTGTTGAGGGGATGGTGGAGGTTGTTGTTGGTAGGGTTGTTGTTGATAAGGTTGTTGGTGACCGAATTGGAGTTGCTTTAGGATGTTTGTCATTTTGCCCAAAGATTTGGCTAGAGCAGTGGTCTCGCTACTAGTTGATACCTCATTCACAGTTTTTGGGCGGTTGACTCTTCGTCTAGCATGTCGATTGGACTCGGCTAAGTCACTAATGAGTTGCCATGCTTCCTCCGCCGTCTTGTATTTAGACAAAGAACCATTGCTAGAGGAGTCCAAGAGAGTCCTATCTTTTTCTCGTATCCCTTGGCATATGTAGCCGAGCAACACTTGAGTGTCAATCATGTGATTAGGACATGCGTCAAGAAGTTTGCGAAACCGTTCCCAATACTCACATAGGGGTTCCGTTTCGCCTTGCACAATGCATGAGATCTCCTTCCTTAGCTTGTCTATCCTTTCTGGGGGCAAGAATTTTTCCAAAAACCCTCTTCTAAGCAAGTCCCAATCGGAAATAACCTCACTAGGTAGAGTGTAGAACCATTCTTTAGCCTTATCTTCAAGGGAGAAGGGGAAAGCAAACAACCATATAGCAACTTCATCGGATCCTTCCCGTCTAGTTGTTGAGCATATACGATGAAAGTCTTTGAGATGTCGAATAGGGTCTTGTGCGGGAAGTCCATGGAATCTATGTAGGAGGTGAATCAAAGCGGTCTTGAGTTCAAAGTTTGCATTCAAGTTAGGATGAAGCACATGAACAGGTTGAAGAACATAGTCTGGTGCACCCGCTTCCTTGAGAGTAACTCTCCTTGGAGTGGCCATGGTGTTGGTACCTAGATCAAAAGAAGAATTATTAGTAGTATTAACGGAGGGATAGTTAGTTCCTTCTTCAAATGACAGTTCAATATTCACTTCGAGTAAGGTTGGTGAATTGGTAGGAACCTTTTCACCTTCCCCAAAAGTTAACCGCCTCCGAGCTTGTCTAATGTGAAGCAAAGTTCGTTCAATTTCCAGATCAAATGGGACTAAGTTCGGGTTCGGTTGTGAACGCGTCATGCAATGAAGGAGAAGTAAAGCTCATGGTGATAAGTGTGATTGGTCAATCAAACAAAAAAATCAAGAGAAAATGCAACTATGTACATATACACATATTTACACTAAGCAATAACATGGCACACATAAGCAACTCCCCAGCAACGACACTATTTTGATAAACGAGATTTTGTATGTCGATATAGAATTCAATAGTGAATACAATCGTGAGTATAGTCTACTCGACACTCAAACCTTGCATCAAACAATTTTACAATCTACAACCGAGAGTATTAATCTCCCGAGTCGCCCTCCCTTGGAATTGCTAGAGAATGCTTGTTATTGATTAAGAAGCTTTTGCTGTAATTGTTGAAGGTCGGTGCACTAATTCAAACTAACAAAGGTTAGGTGACAAGCAATCAATATTAAAAGACTTGGCCTAGGGTTAGCACTAGAAATCCTATCACTATAGTTTCCTTCAATGATGATGACAATTAAGTCTTGCTCCACTTAGTTAACCTCTAAGTGTAGAGGAGAGTCAAGTGAAAGTGACTAGCTTGAGTCACAAGTCCTAGCTTCACCCTAAGGTAATCTAGCTTTAGTGCATTCCAAGCCAATTAGCAAACCTTAATTCTCAATCAACAATGGACATCCACTATTTAACTTTTCCTAATGGTCCAAACCCTAAGCCAAGTGAGAAATTTTTACTCCATAACTAGTATTGGCATTTTATTAAACATATGATGAGCATTCATAAGAGGCATTAAGAAATTAGAATGAAGAATTGAAATGAAGAGATCTAAATCACACAATTATCTAGAATTGAACAATTACAAGTAATGGATATGAAAGTACCTCAATTCACTAGTTCCAAATCCAAGTAACAAAGGCAAAAGGTAGATCTAAAGTGAGAGGATCAAAGAACACTAATTGAGAATACGAGAAGAGCAGATCTACTAATTGCATCAAAATAAAAGTGTATTACAATGGATCTCACCAAGAGAAATCAAAGGAGAATTGTAGTGGAGAATGTGGAGAATGAAACCTTAGAGAGAGGTTGGAGTCTCTCTCTCTACCCAAAATGTAATCAACTCTAAGAGAATATCTAAGAACATGTAAAATGAGCTAAAAGTCCTTTAACCCTTCAACCCTCTACCTCTTTAAGCTTTTCCTGCCAATGCACTTCCCTAAAATAGGGTCTCTAACTGTCTCCACGCTCTGGTCACGTGCTCTCTTAAAAAATCATGTGTGACCACCGGCGCGTACGTGCATAGCATGCTCGGGTGCCCCTGGGAAAACTGCAATCCACGCGTAGGCGCAATCTGTGCAGACGCGTCCATAAGGCTCATGACTTAGCCGTTACACGCGCCGGCTTGTAGCTTGGCTCCAAGCTTTGGATTTAATGGCGTAAACCTGCGCGGACGCGCTATGTGCGTGGACGCGCCATGTGCGCAGACGCGCCATGTGCGCGCACGCGTCGGTGCTGAAGTTTCCAAAGCTTAATTTCCCATGCTCCTTTCCTTTGTACATGCTTCCATTCTCTTCTCCAAGTCATCCTTGCCCTATAAAATCTTAAACCACTTAACACACGGGTCACGACATCGAATGGCATAGATGAGGATTAGAAATATATCTAATTTAGTGCAAAATAAGCATGTTTTCATCCATGAGGCAAAATTGGGAAAGGAACACAAAGTCATGTATTTTCATATGAAAATTGTGTACAATCATTGATAAAACCCTCGAAATCAATACCGGATAAACCTTAAAAATGGGGTTTATCAGACGCATGGACGACATGCACGCGTGGTACAAAAAACACTGAGTGACGCGAACGTGTGGACGACGCGGCCGCGTGGCGTGCGCGATCTGCAGAATTACAGAAGTCGTTGGCATAGATTCTAGGCCGCATTTCAACCCAGTTTTCGGCCCAGAAACACAGATTAAAGTCAGGAAACATTCAGAGACTCACAACATCAAGTCGTATTAGATCATAATTCACTTTCATAATTTAGATGTAGTTTAGAGAGAGAGGTTCTCTCCTCTCTCTTAGGTTTTAGGATTAGGATTTCTTTTAGTCATTAGGATTGTTTCTTCGTACCAGGTTCAATAATTTATGTTTCTCTTCTATTTTTGTTTACTCTGAAGCTTTTATTTGTATTTGATTTATGTTGCCCAATTGGCTTATGAACTTTTCCATGTTAGAATTGACATCTCCATTCAATATAATTTAAGGTATTCCAGATATTTATGATTTTAATTTAGTTTTCTATATTCTTGGTTCTGGTTGATTAATTGGTAACTCTTGAGTTATCAAACTCATCGTGATTGATAATTATTATTCTTGCTGATTAATTTAGATTCCTATAACTCTAGTCTTTCCTTAAAGAGTTGTTTAGGACTTTAGGTATTAAATTAATTTGTCCACTTAACTGACCTTCATAGTTAGAGGTTGACTTAGTGGGAGTAAAAGTATAATTCTCATCACCATTGATAAGGATAACTAGGATAGGACTTCCAGTTTTCATACCTTGCCAAGAGTTTTATTAGTTATTAATTTATTAATTCCCTGCAATCTATTTCTCTTATTCAAACCTTTTTCAAAACCCAAAAATATTGTTTTCCATAACCAATAATAAATCATACTTCCCTGTAATTCCTTGAGAAGACGACCCGAGGTTTGAATACTTCGGTTATTTATTTTTATTGGGTTTGTTACTTGTGACAACCAAAACATTTGTAAGAAAGGACTTTTGTTGGTTTAGAAGCTATACTTGCAACGGGAATTTATTCTGAATTCTAGACCACGCAAAAGTTCTCTCTTCACCTTCCTTGTCAGTTTCCATGCGATTCTTCTTTTCATCAATGAGCTGTGTTTCTGGAAATATACTTAGAGTGATGCTCTCATCATGCATTCTGAGGGTCAGCTCTCCTTGCTCCACATCTATAATGGCCCTAGCTGTGGCCAAGAATGGTCTTCCAAGTATAATGGAATCACCTTCATCCTCATCTGAGTCTAAGACCACAAAGTCTGTAGGGAATATGAATTTGTCCACCTTAACTAGAAGGTTTTCAATCACACCCCTGGGACAGATCACTGACTTGTCCACTAGTTCTAGAGACATTTATTTTGGCTTCACTTCCTCTATGCACAGCTTTCTCACCAGAGAAGAGGGCGTCAGATTGATGCTAGCCCCTAAGTCATACATTGCCTTATTAATGATCATACTGCTGATGGTACAACGTAGAAGGAAACCTCCAGGATCTTCAAGTTTGGGTGGAAGCCCTTTTTGAATTAATGCCCTGTATTCTTCAGTGAGCAGCACTGCTTCCTTCTCTTGCCAACTCCTCTTTTTGTTGATGAGCTCTTTCAAGAATTTCACATATAGAGGCATCTGCTCTAATACCTCAGCTAGTGGGATATTAATCTCCAATTTCTTAAAGATTTCAAGGAATTTAGGGAAGTGTTGGTCCTTCATCTCCTTGTTGAACCTTTGGGGATATGGCAATGGAGGTATGAAGTTCACTCCCTGCCTGTGATCCTTGGTTGGTTCTTTCATTGCTTCCTTTCCCTTTCTTGAGATTTGTGGTTGGTCTTCCTTTTCTTGAGCCTGCTTGCCTGCTGTCACTTCTTTGCTGACTTCCTCTTTCTCAACTTGCTTCTTGTCATTTTCCTTTAACTTCTTGGTTGCTCCTTCATCTTTCACCAAGATCTTTCCACTCCTCAGCTGTATGGCTTTGCACTCTTCTTTTGGATTAGGAATGGTGTCGCTTGGTAATGAGCTTGATGGTCTCTCAATAGCAATTTGCTTGGAAAGCTGTCCAATTTACCTTTCCATATTTTTCATGGAAGCTTCTTGATTTTTGGTTGTAAGCTCTTGGTTTTTCATCATTTTCTCCATCAAGAGCTCCAAGTTGGTGATCCTCTGAGAGTCTTGTGAGATTGGTTGGTTGTGAGATGTGAGGGTTGATGGTAAGTATTTTGAATAGAGGCTTGGTTATTGGATGAATGATGGTTGGAGGTGGGGTAATTGTTTTGGGGTTTTCTGTAGGAGTTTTGGTTAGTGTTCTGTGACGCATGAAAACTTGTCTCTCAACAAATTTCCCTTCGACAAGTATACCAAATTTGTCGTCAAGTAAAAACTCACAATAGAGTGAGGTCGAATCCCACAGGGATTGATTGGTCAAGCAACTTTAGTTGGAAGAGTATACTAGTTGAGCTAAACAGACTATAGTTTGAGAATTGTAGAAAATTAAATGACGAAAAAGTAAAAAGCAGAAATTAAAGTGCAGAATCTTAAATGGGGATTTGGGGTAATGAGCATGAAAATAAATGACAGAAAATAAAGAGAATGGGTAAGATCAGAAATGGGGAATTCATTGGGTTCAGGAGATGTTGTATTCTCCGGATCAAGTTCATTTTCATCTCTTCCTCAATCAATGCATCTATTGATCTCCTTGGCAATCTTAGGTGATTAGATTCCAATTCCTTGGTAATCCAATCTCTCTAAGCTTGAACAATTGCCCAATTCCTTGATTTAATTGCTCATGGGAAGAGATGAAGTATGGTCACTGATTATACCACATGTATTTCCAAATCAAAGTGTTGGGAGGATTACATGTCACTATATCCGCCCAGACCCCAATTTGGTCCAACATGAGAAAGCATTTCTAGCATGATCTCCTCATCCCTTTTCCAAGGCTCAAAGGAGATCCAATTATGGAGAGTTTCTTTTCCAAGACAACTAACCAATTGAATTAAGATCGAAAACTTTCTAGTAAATCAAAAGAGAAGAAAGAAGAAGAGAATGAAAACTATAATTGATCCATCAAATTACAACAGAGCTCCCTAACCCAATGAAAGGGGTTTAGTTGTTCATAACTCTAGAAATGGAAAATGGCAGAAAATAATACATCCCAGCTAAAAGTGCAGAAAAATAAATATACATAGAGTAGTTCTCCAAAGTGCCCAGCCTTCTCTATAGTTCAAAACTACTCCTATATATACTACTTCTCTTGATCTTCTAGTGAGTTTTTCAAGTCTTGGATGTGGGCTTTGGATCTTGAGTTGAAGCAGTTCAAATCTTTAGTGGGCCCATCTTGCAGAGAAGTATGAATTAGGCATGGGCGTTAGTGAAGTTAACGTTAAGTGACATTGTGGGTTCGAGAACGTTAGTGGCAATAACAATTTTCACTAACGTTCGAACCCCCATATAGCCTATGTTAACTCCAACGTTAGTGGCACTAACGTGACCACTAACGTTGCCTTGTAAATCTTCGCTAGCGTTATTGGGACTCACCTTTCCCAATAACGTTGGCTTATAACCCTTCGCAAACGTTATTGGGACTCACATTTCCCATTAACATTGCCTTATGCCCTTTGTCCCATCGTTAGACTTCACGTTAGTTACACTAACGTGGCTCTTAACGTGGCTATGCCTCACCTTCGAGAGCGTTAGTGACACTTACCTTTGTCACTAACGCTCAAAGTGTCCCTACTCTCTGGTAGGCAAAATTGTGATCATCAACAATGGCTCCAAAGACTTGGTGCTCTCAAACACGAATCACACTTTGTCACAACTCCGCACAACTAACCAGCAAGTGTACTGGGTCGTCCAAGTAATACCTTACGTGAGTAAGGGTCGATCCCACAGAGATTGTTAGTATGAAGCAAGCTATGGTCATCTTGTAAATCCCAATCAGGCGGATTCAACTATATTAAGAGATTATTGGATTTTCGAATAATAATAATAATAAATAAAAAAGAAAATAAAGATAGAGTTACTCATGTAATTCAATGGTGGGGATTTCAGATAGGTTTTGGAGGTGCTGTGTTCCTTCTGAATCTCTGGTTTCTTACTGCTTTTATCCCATTTTTATCACTCCTTTCTATGACAAACTGTATGTAGGGCATCACCGTTGTCAATGGCTGCATCCCATTCTCTCAGTGAAAATGGTCCAAATACTCTGTCAGAGCACGGCTAATCATCTGTCGGTTCTCGATCATGTTGGAATTGAATCCTTTGATTCTTTTGCGTTTGTCATCACGCCCAGCAATCGTGAGTTTGAAGCTCATCACAGTCATTCAATTCCGGAATCCTACTCGGAATACCACAGACAAGGTTAGACTTTCCGGATTCCCATGAATGCTGCCATCAATTCTAGTTTATACAACGAAAATTCTGATTAAGAAATCCAAGAGATATGTGCCCGGTCTAAGGTAGAATGAAAGTAGTTGTCAGTCACGTGTTCATAGGTGAGAATGATGATGAGTGTCACGGATCATCACATTCATCATGTTGAAGTGCAACGAATATCTTAGAATAAGAATAAGTCGAATTGAATAGAAAATAGTAGTACTTGCATTGAAACTTGAAAGGTATAGCAGAGCTCCACACCCTTAATCTATGGTGTGTAGAAATTCCACCGTTGAAAATACATAAGTGATGAAGGTCCAGGCATGGCCGAGAGGCCAGCCCCCAATGTCTAAGATCGCATAAACTGATCAAAGATGTCTGATGTGTGGAAAATGATCCAACACAAAACTCACCGGCAAGTGTACCGGGTCGCATCAAGTAATAATAACTCACATGAGATCGCATAAACTGATCAAAGATGTCTGATGTGTGGAAAATGATCCAACACAAAACTCACCGGCAAGTGTACCGGGTCGCATCAAGTAATAATAACTCACATGAGTGAGGTCGATCCCACAGGGATTGAAGGATTGAGCAATTTTAGTTTAGTGGTTGATTTAGTCAAGCGAATCAAGCTTTGGTTGAGTGATTTGTGTTTAGCAGGAAGTAAATGACAGTAAATGTAAAGGGGAAAGGGATAAATGCAGTAAATTAAAGAACAGGAAAGTAAATGTTGCAGAATCTTAAAGAACAAGAAAGTAAATGGCTGAAACTTAAAGTGCAAGAAATATAAATTGCAGTAACTTAAATGGCAAGAAATGTAAATTGCTTGAATGTAAAAGGGATTTGAGGACTGGGATTGCAAAATCTAAACAAGAGAAAGTAAATTGCAACAATTAATAGAGCAGAAATTGAATTGGAAGCAATGATAATTCAAACAGAAGTTGAAATGAAATGCAGCAAGGTTCACAGAAGAACCAAAAGTAAAATTGGGTCTCAGGTCTCAAGAGATTAGGTAGCAGAGCCTAGATCTCTATTTGCCTTCCTAGATCCAAGTTCACAAAGCAATGAAAGAAATTGAAGAAGAAGCAGTAAAGGAAATTGAAATTGTTGTAATTATGCAGAAAGGAATTAAAAGAGAATTTGAATGGGAATGAGACAGAATTTCCTCAATTTCTCACACCCAAAACTCAAAACAAGGAAATTAAAAATGCTCTAGCAAGAATGAGGAAGAAGAGAGATCAATTCCCCTCTCCAATTCTCTGAAATCTCGTGGAGTCACCAAGAGAAGTTGCAGAATTCAAAACTCAAAGAGAAGTGCCAATAAGTCAAAAGTTAAAAGTGAAAGTAAAGGTTCTAATTACATCAAAACTAATTATACCTTTCTATTCTTGGATTTTTGGATTTGGATGGGCTTTTGAATTGGTGAAGAAATGAATTAAAATGGGATTTAATTTGCATTTTCGGCCCATGAGAAGTTGCTCCCAGGAGGCTGCCCTGCCCTTGTGGAGGGCAGGGCAGGATTGGTGCATGTTGGTGCGGCTTGGTGCGGTTGGTGCGACTTTGGTGTGCAAAACACTGCCCTGCCCGCGCCAAGGGCAGGGCAGGAAAAGTTGGTGCGCCAGAAATGCCTTGGTGCGCTGTTGGTGTTGCCAGAATCAAGAGTTGGTGCGCCAGAATTAAGAATTGGTGCGCCAGATTTGTGTGTGGTGCATAGGATGCTGCCCTGCCCTCGCGGAGGGCAGGGCAGGAAATTTTGGTGCTGCCAGGATCGAGCTTGGTGCGTGCTTGGTGCTGCCAGGAGAGAATTGGTGCGCCAGATTTGTGCATCAGTCCAAATGCTGCCCTGCCCTCGCGGAGGGCAGGGCAGTGTTTCCAAAATGAAGGCCCGTGTTCGAATCTGGGCAGAGACACACGCTACTAAATTTTCCTTGGTTTCTTGGCACGGCACTCAACCTTAGTTCCTTGCTTCTTCCTTGTTCCGTGTTCGATTCTTGTGGCATGCATGGGTGACATTTTCCTTGAATTCCCCTTAGTGAGCCCGATTCTGCCCTTGTGGAGGGCAGGGCAAGGTTTTGTTCTTCTTGGTTCCAAGGCACAAAATTGTGCTCTGCCCTTGGAGTGGGCAGGGCAGAGTGCCTTCTCTTCTTGGTTTTCTTATGTTGCCCTCCTAGAGGGCAGTGTGCCTTGTGGAGGGCAATGTTTGCCTCCCCTTTGCATGCGCACACTTCCTTTCTTTTTGACCACACTTTCCTTTCCTTGGGCTACACTTCTTAGGCCACGCTTTTCCTTTTCTTTTTTTTCTTCACCTATAATAAACCAAACAACCACCAAGTATCACTAAATTCAAGAGGCTTATAAATCAATTAAAATTCAATTAAAATTAGCTTAAACCTCATGGATTAACATTAATTTCATGGTGGTTGCTTGATTTAGAGAAGTTATGCATTTTCACTCCAAATCACTTACTTAGGATGCAAGAAAGTGCATAAATGCTAACAAAACAAGTGAAATTAGCTTGAAAAATGGGTATATGATGACTTGTCATCACAACACCAAACTTAAATCTTGCTTGTCCCCAAGCAAGCATCAAAACTAAGAGTAAATGATGAATAAGAAAAGAACACATATCCTTATTAGGCAGATAGCAGAACTTAATTTCTGGGGTCTTTATGCAGACAATGAAACTCACTTATTGCTGCTGCTGCATAATACACATCTTTCCTCAAAGGCTTGCTACTTGCTGTTAGAAGACTCACTTTTTAATTACTCCCTTGTTAACTTCCTTGGCTTACAATGCTTAACAGCTTATTATTCTTTTGGAGGTTTGGTGTCAAATGTTGCAGTATAGCCTTTGGCTTTATTTTTCTTTCTTTTACTCAACATCTCTCCACCACAGACACTTGGCTCACTAATTCTTCCTAGGATCATTGATGCATCTCTTTGGATAACTAATGTTCTGTATCTAAGTTGCTCTTTATTGTGGATTTTCAATTGGCCATCCCAAATCAGTTGATCTAAGTGACGGGTTTTAAAATACCCCTTAGAATTTACTCATCCAAGCAGATCTTAGTACAAGAACACCACAGGCATACTTATGCAACATTGGATATTTCACTTTTCAATTCAGACCAAACTCCTTTATTAAGCATATGGAAACAAACAATTTTCAAGCTAAGTGATGGATAACAAGCATTATGCAGGTTTAGCATTTTTAACAAACAATTTCACTTGCAGCTAGATAACACTTTAGCAAGACATACAATGGTTTCCAGATTCGCACATTTCACAGCAGCAAGGATTAAGTTTTAGATACAACCTTTGAAGTTGCAGCCCTTTGATTTTTCCTTCTGTTGTGTCTCTTTGAGTAAAATGCATAATGTCTTCAATTGTTGACTCATGTCCTGCATAATCCTCAAAGTTGCTTGCGTCTCAAGCCCTTAATTGTATGGTTAGTATGCATAAACTGAGTGTGGTTCTAAGATTGAATTTTGGTGTAGGGACACCAAACTTAATTGTTTGCCACTGCCTCAGATACAACAAATTAACCATATTGAAACCATGTATCCTCGCTGAAGGTTAATGAAATTAAAGCTAGAAAATAATTCAACAGTTGAATAATGTGTTTGATTGCTTGGAGCTAGAATCATGCAAGAGGTGAGAATGTGTTTTTAAATGATATTTTTGGTGGAACACCAAACTTAGAAGCTTTCATTCTCCCTTAAACTGTTTTTGGTGTGCAACACCAAACTTAGCTCCTTGCAATCCACATTAATTACTCAACATTTTTATTGGAAAAGCTATGAAAGGAAAACTACCTCAGGTTGGGTTGCCTCCCAACAAGCGCTCTTTTATTGTCACTAGCTTGACATCTTCTATTTTTGCTTCAAGGGGGATTTAGGTTCTGGACCTCCTTTTCTTTGTTCCATTGCCCCCCTAGGTACAGTTTTGCTCTATGACCATTTGCTGTAAACCGACTCTTTGTTGCTTCATCTAACAATTCAATACTCCCATAAGGAAAAACCTTAGTCACCAAGTATGGACCAGTCCACTTAGACTTAAGCTTGCCAGGGAATATCTTAAGCCGTGAGTTATACAGGAGTACTTGTTGTCCAGGTTTGAATTCTTTCTTCAAAATCTTCCTGTCATGCCATCTTAGCTTTCTCCTTGTATATCTTGGTATTTTCATAGGCTTCTAGCCTAAATCATCTAGCTCATTCAGCTGCAACAATCTTTTCTCTCCTGCTGCTTTAGAATCCAAATTTAGAAGTTTAGTGGCCCAAAAGGCTTTGTGCTCAAGCTCTACAGGGAGATGACAGATTTGCCATATAACAGTTGAAATGGGGACTTCCCAATAGGAGTTTTAAAAGCTGTTCTGTATGCCCAAAGTGCATCTTCCAACTTCCTAGCCCAATCCTTTCTTGTGCTGCCAACTGTTTTTTCTAGGATCTTCTTCAGTTCCCTGTTTGCTAATTCTGCCTGCCCATTAGTTTGAGGATGATATGGTGTGGCTACCTTATGAATAACTCCATATTGTGGAGAAGTTTCTCCATTTGTCTATTACAAAAATGACCACCACCATCACTGATGAGACCCTTGGGTACTCCATATCTAGTAAAGATGTGCTTCTTTAGGAATTGAAGGACAATTTGTGCATCACAGGTAGTTGTGGCTATGGCTTCCACCCATTTTGAAACATACTCCACTGCTACCAAGATATATCTGAATGAATAAGAGGGGGGAAAGGGTCCCATGAAATCAATGCCCCATAGATCAAACAATTCTACTTCCAAAATGAAGTTCTGTGGCATCTCGTTCCTTCTTGTTAGTCCTCCTGCTCTTTGGCATTCATTACATTGGTGGACAAACTCCCTGGAATCTTTGAAGATGGTTGGCCAATAGAACCCACTTTGTAGTATCTTTGCTGCTGTTCTTTCTGGACCAAAGTGTCCACCATAAGCTGAGCCATGGCAATGCCATAATATATCTCTTATTTCACTTTCAGGAATACATCTCCTGATTATTCCATCAGAGCACCTTCTGAACAGATAGGGTTCATCCCACAAGAACTTCTTTGCTTCATTGATTAGTTTCCTCACTTGTTGCTTAGTGAATTCTTGCGGTATCTTTCTCCCTACTTTGTAGTTTGCTATATCAGCGAACCATGGTGTTTGTTGGATCTGCATAAGATGTTCATCTGGGAAGCTTTCATTCACAGGTAATGAAGCCTTTTGAATTGTTTCTGGTGGCAGCCTTGACAAATGATCAGCAACTAGATTTTCAGTGCCTTTCCTGTCCCTTACCTCAATGTCAAATTCTTGTAAGAGTAGAATCCACCTGATGAGTCTTGGTTTAGCATCCTACTTTGACATCAAATACTTGAGAGCAGCATGATTAGTATAAACCACAATTTTAGATCCTATCAAGTACGATCTAAACTTATCAAATGCATAGACTACAGCTAACAATTCCTTCTCTGTTGTAGTGTAATTTTTTTGAGCTTCATTCAATACTTTACTTGCATAATATATGACATGATGCAAGTTTCCCTTCTTCTGTCCAAGTACAGCACCAATTGCAATTTCACTTGCATCACACATGAGTTCAAATGGTAAGATCCAATCCGGGGGTGTGATAATTGGTGCTGTTGTGAGTTTCTGTTTTAAAGTTTCAAAAGCATGCTGGCAATTTTTATCAAAAACAAAAGGTTGATCAATCATCAAAAGGTTACTCAAAGGTTTGGCTATTTTAGAAAAATCTTTGATAAACCTTCTATAAAATCCTGCATGCCCCAAGAAACTTCTAACAGATTTCACATTAGTTGGTGGAGGGAGTTTTTCTATTATTTCCACTTTTGCCTTGTCAACCTCTATTCCTCTTCTTGAAACTTTATGACCAAGAACAATCCCTTCAGGTACCATGAAATGGCACTTCTCCCAGTTCAAAACTAAATTAGTTTCTTGGCACCGTTTCAAGACAAGAGTTAGATGGTTTAAGCAAGTATTGAAATTATCACCAAAAACAGAGAAGTCATCCATGAAAACCTCTAAAAATTTTTCAACCATATCTGAGAAAATGGAAAGCATACACCTCTGAAAAGTGGCTGGGGCATTGCATAATCCGAATGGTATTCTTCTATAGGCAAAAACTCCAACTGGGCATGTGAATGAAGTCTTTTCTTGGTCTTTTGGATCTACCACTATCTGATTATACCCAGAATAGCCATCCAAGAAACAATAATAAGCATGGCCAGCCAACCTTTCAAGCATTTGATCAATGAAAGGAAGTGGAAAGTGATCTTTGCGTGTGGCATCATTCAACCTTCTATAGTCAATACACATCCTCCACCCTGTCACAGTTCTGGTGGGAATGAGTTCACTCTTCTCATTAATAATGACTGTCATCCCACCTTTCTTTGGTACCACTTGGACTGGGCTTATCCATGAGCTATCGGAAATAGGATATATGATTCCTGTATTCCATAATTTCATTACTTCCTTCTGGACGACTTCCTTCATTGCAGGGTTGAGTCTTCTCTGAGGTTGAATTACTGCTTTGGAATTGTCCTCCAAAAGAATCTTATGCATGCATACTGTAGGGCTGATGCCTTTCAGGTCATCAATGGTCCATCCTAATGCATCCTTGTGAGCTCTGAGAACATCAAGAAGCTCTCCTTCTTCTTTCTTTGTCAAGGACGAATTGATGATCACTGGGAAGCTCTCTGAAGTGCCAAGAAATGCATATTTGAGATGAGAAGGTAATGGCTTCAGTTCTTGCTTTGGCACCTCTTCTTTCTTGCTTGGTTCCACCTCTTTGTCTATGGACACCTCAGCTACATGTTCCTCTATTGTTTCTTGATTATCTCTTTCTTGCTCGTGCTGATCAAGATCTAATATTTCTTCCACCAGGCTCTCTATCATATCCACTCTCACATGATCTTCTTGCTCAGAAGGATGTTGCATTGACTTAAAAACATTTATGATCATTTGCTCATTGTGTACTCTGAAAATCATTTCTCCTTTTTCCACATCTATAATGGCTCTTGCAGTTGCTAGAAATGGTCTTCCCAAGATGATTGAGTTGTTCCCTTCCTCATCAGTGTCTAGAATTACAAAGTCCGCAGGGAAGATAAACTCTCCAACCTTTACTAACAAATTTTCCACAATTCCATTGGGTATTTTGATTGATCTGTCGGCCATGACTAGTGACATCTTGGTGGGTTTGAGATCTTCTATAGCAAGCTTCTTCATCATGGACAGAGACATTAAGTTGATACTAGCTCCAAGATCACAGAGAGCCTTGTCCAAGGATAGTTTGCCTATAGTGCATGCTACTACAAAACTTCCTGGATCCTTAAGTTTTGGTGGGATTCCTTTTTGGAGCACGGCACTACATTCCTCACTAAGCATCACCGTTTCCTTCTCATTCCATCTCTTTTCTTGTTGATGAGCTCCTTCAAGAACTTGGCATACAGAGGCATTTGCTCCAAAGCCTCGGCCAAAGGTATGTTGATTTCCAACTTCTTGAAAGTCTCAAGAAATTTGTGGAAATGCTGATCCTTGGTTTCTTTGTGAA
Source organism: Arachis stenosperma (assembly GCF_014773155.1). Taxonomy (NCBI): domain Eukaryota; kingdom Viridiplantae; phylum Streptophyta; class Magnoliopsida; order Fabales; family Fabaceae; genus Arachis; species Arachis stenosperma. The sequence continues at coordinate 61,292,598 of NC_080385.1, read as the reverse complement.
ATCTTTGTGGATAAGGCAGTGGTGGTGTTGAGCTCTTCTCCACTTGATGTTTTGGAATTGGTTCTTCCAAGATTTGCTTTCCTTTCTTCAAATTCTGTGGCTTGTTGTCTTCCTCTGTGAATTTTTCTGGAACATTCTCGGTTATCATGTCCTTGTTGATGGCTTCATCATTCTTTGTTGGCTCAATGTCATTATGCTTGGTTGCCCCTTGGTTACCATCTGTTAACACTTTTCCACTTCTTAGTTGTACGACCTTGCATTCTTCCTTTGGGTTGGGAATGGTGTCACTCGGTAGTGAACTTGATGGTTTCTCAACAGAAATCTGTTTGGAGATTTGTCCAATCTGCCTCTCTAAGTTCTTCATGGAAGCTTCTTGGTTCTTTGTTGTTAATTCTTGGTTCTTCATCAGTTTCTCCATGAGCAACTCTAGATTAGTGATCCTCTGTGAGTCTTGCGAGATGGGTTGATTTTGGGGTGTTGATGGATGATGATAGGTGTTCTAGTTAGTTGGGTGGTTATTGGGTGGGTATTGGTTAGAATTGGGGTAGTTGTTTTGTGGTTTTCTGTATGTATTTTGACTAGTGTTTGGCTGGGGGTTGTGGTTTGTGTTTTTCCAATTGTTCTGACTTGTGTTTCTTTGCCATGGTTGTTGGTTTTGAGTATGGTTGTCTCCCCATCTGAGGTTGGGATGGTTCTTCCAAGATGGATTGTAAGTGTCCCCATAAACTTCATTTGCTCCAGGATTTTGGTTGTGCATGTATTAGACTTGCTCTTGCTGTTGCTCTTCTTGAGTTTCTTCATTTTGCACCCAAGTGGTTGGAGGTTGGCTTGTGGTGCTCACTGCTGCCACTTGCAAGCCATCAATCCTTTTGGCCATTTGCTCAAATTGTTGTTGAATTTGCTGCTGCATCATCTTGTTCTGAGCCAGAATAGAATCAACTCCTTCCAACTCCATTACTCCTCTTCTCTGTGATGGTTGGCGTTGTCTTTGATGAGCAAAGAAATATTGGTTGTTGGCCACCATATCAATGAGGTTTTGAGCTTCCTCTGTGGTCTTCATGAATTGTAAAGAGCCTCCAGCTGAATGATCAAGAGCTTCTTGAGCTTTAAGAGTGAGTCCCTCATAGAAGTTCTGCAACTTGTCCCACTCAGTGAACATCTCTGGTGGACATTTCCTCAATAGAGCCTTATATCTTTCCCATGCTTCATATAAGTTCTCAGCCTCCAATTGAGTGAACGTTTGAACCTCAGTCTTCAACCTTATGATTCTTTGAGGGGGATAAAATTTGGCAAGGAACTTGCTCACCAAGTCATCCCAAGTGTTGATGCTTTCCTTTGGGAACGTTTCTAGCCATTGAGTGGCTTTGTCTCTGAGAGAGAATGGAAAGAGCAACAACTTGTAGCTATCAGGAGGCACACCATTGGTTTTAATAGTGTCACAAATCCTCAAGAAGGTGGATAAGTGTTGGTTTGGGTCCTCCAATGGTCCTCCTCCAAAAGAACAGTTGTTTTGAACCAAAGTGATGAGTTGTGGCTTTAATTCAAAATTGTTTACATTGACATTAGGAGGGAGAATGCTGCTTCCACAGTGTCTAGCATTGGCAAATGTGTATGAAGCCAGGACTCTTCTTTGATGTTGATTACTATTGGCTCCTCCTTCTGGTTGATTGGGATCTCCTTCCATTTCTTGGAATTCCTCCTCAGATTCTTCCTCTCCAATAACGTTCTTCCCTCTTTCAGCTCTTCTTATTCTCCGAAGAGTTCTTTGATCAATTTCAGAGAGGATAGGGGAAGATCTTCCTGTACCTGACATACAAACACACAACAATAAACACACAGACCCAGAAAATCAATAAAACTTCAATCTATTGCTAGAATGAGGTTTTAGTTAGTTTAAGCAAAAATTCAAACAGTTAGTGTGTTAGTAGGAATTAGAGTAACAGAAAAGAAAAAATGCTTAATCTAGACCTCCACTTCACTTAATCATTGTCAGTCTATTTCAATCCCCGGCAACGGCGCCAAAAACTTGATGTGTGGAAAACGATCCAACACAAAACTCACCGGCAAGTGTACCGGGTCGCATCAAATAATAATAACTCACATGAGTGAGGTCGATCCCACAGGGATTGAAGGATTGAGCAATTTTAGTTTAGTGGTTGATTTAGTCAAGCGAATCACGCTTTGGTTGAGTGATTTGTGTTTAGCAGGAAGTAAATGACAGTAAATGTAAAGGGGAAAGGGATAAATGCAGTAAATTAAAGAACAGGAAAGTAAATGTTGCAGAATCTTAAAGAACAAGAAAGTAAATGGCTAAAACTTAAAGTGCAAGAAATATAAATTGCAGTAACTTAAATGGCAAGAAATGTAAATTGCTTGAATGTAAAAGGGATTTGAGGACTGGGATTGCAAAATCTAAACAAAGAGAAAGTAAATTGCAACAATTAATAGAGCAGAAATTGAATTGGAAGCAATGATAATTCAAACAGAAGTTAAAATTGAAATGCAGCAAGGTTCACAGAAGAACCAAAAGTAAAATTGGGTCTCAGGTCTCAAGAGACTAGGTAGCAGAGCCTAGATCTCTATTTGCCTTCCTAGATCCAAGTTCACAAAGCAATTGACAAGAAATTGAAGAAGAAGCAGTAAAGGAAATTGAAATTGATTGTAATTATGCAGAAAGGAATTAAAAGAGAATTTGAATGGGAATTGAGACAGAATTTCCTCAATTTCTCACACCCAAAACTCAAAACAAGGAAATTAAAAATGCTCTAGCAAGAATGAGGAAGAAGAGAGATCAATTCCCCTCCCCAATTCTCTGAAATCTCGGTAGAGTCACCAAGAGAAGTTGCAGAATTCAAAACTCAAAGAGAAGTGCCAAATAAGTCAAAAGTTTAAAAGTGAAAGTAAAGGTTCTAATTACATCAAACTAACTCCTATTTATACACTTTCTATTCTTGGATTTTTGGATTTGGATGGGCTTTTGAATTGGTGAAGAAATGAATTAAAATGGGGATTTAATTTGCATTTTCGGCCCATGAGAAGTTGCTCCCAGGAGGCTGCCCTGCCCTTGTGGAGGGCAGGGCAGGATTTGGTGCATGTTGGTGCGGCCTTGGTGCGGTCTGGTGCGACTTTGGTGCGCAAAACACTGCCCTGCCCGCGCCAAGGGCAGGGCAGGAAAAGTTGGTGCGCCAGAAATGCCTTGGTGCGCTGTTGGTGCTGCCAGAATCAAGAGTTGGTGCGCCAGAATTAAGAATTGGTGCGCCAGATTTGTGTGTGGTGCATAGGATGCTGCCCTGCCCTCGCGGAGGGCAGGGCAGGAAATTTTGGTGCTGCCAGGATCGAGCTTGGTGCGTGCTTGGTGCTGCCAGGAGAGAATTGGTGTGCCAGATTTGTGCATCAGGCCAAATGCTGCCCTGCCCTCGCGGAGGGCAGGGCAGTGTTTCCAAAATGAAGGCCCGTGTTCGAATCTGGGCAGAGACACACGCTACTAAATTTTCCTTGGTTTCTTGGCACGGCACTCAACCTTAGTTCCTTGCTTCTTCCTTGTTCCGTGTTCGATTCTTGTGGCATGCATGGGTGACATTTTTCCTTTGAATTTCCCCCTTGGTGAGCCCGATTCTGCCCTTGTGGAGGGCAGGGCAAGGTTTTGTTCTTCTTGGTTCCAAGGCACAAAATTGTGCTCTGCCCTTGGAGTGGGCAGGGCAGAGTTGCCTTCTCTTCTTGGTTTTCTTATGTTGCCCTCCTAGAGGGCAGTGTGCCCTTGTGGAGGGCAATGTTTGCCTCCCCCTTTGCATGCGGCACACTTCCTTTCTCTTTGACCATACTTTCCTTTCCTTGGGCTACACTTCTTAGGCCACACTTTTCCTTTTCTTTTCTTTTCTTCACCTATAATAAAACAAAACAACCACTCCAAGTATCACTAAATTCAAGAGGCTTATAAATCAATTAAAATTCAATTAAAATTAGCTTAAACCTCATGGATTAACATTAATTTCATGGTGGTTGCTTGATTTAGAGAAGTTATGCATTTTCACTCCAAATCACTTACTTAGGATGCAAGAAAGTGCATAAATGCTAACAAAACAAGTGAAATTAGCTTGAAAAATGGGTATATGATGATTTGTCATCAATGTCTAATACAATAGTAAACTATCCTATTTATACTAGACTAGCTACTAGGGTTTACAGAAGTAAGTAATTGATGCATAAATCCACTTTCGGGGCCCACTTGGTGTGTGTTTGGACTGAGCTTGATCTTTACACGAGCTGAGGCTTATCATGGAGTTGAACGCCAAGTTGTAACGTGTTTTTGGCGTTCAACTCTGGTTCGTGACGTGTTTCTGGCGTTTGACTCCAGAATGCAGCATGGAACTGGCGTTGAGCGCCAGTTTACGTCATCAAATCTCGAATAAAGTATGGACTATTATATATTGCTGGAAATATCTGGATGTCTACTTTACAATGCCGTTGAGAGAGCGCTATTTGGAGTTCTGTAGCTCCAGAAAATCCATTTCGAGTGCAAGGAGGTCAGAATCCAACAGCATCAGCAGTCCTTTGTCAGCCTTCTTATAAGAGTTTTGCTCAGGTCCCTCAATTTCAGCCAGAAAATACCTGAAATCACAAAAAACAACAAACTTAAAGTAAAGTCTAGAAATGTGAATTTAGCATAAAAACTAATGAAAACATCCCTAACACTAACTAGATCATACTAAAAACTACCTAAAAACAATGCCAAAAAGTGTAAAAATTATCCGCTAAACCCTAAACCCTAAACCCTTAACTAAGTTAACGTGGCCACTAACGTGGTAGTAATGCCATCTCCCAACATTAGTGACAAAGGTGAGTGTCACTAACGTTGGCTCATCAATCTCAGCTCTACGTTAACTTTCACGTTAGTGGTCTTAACGTGACTACTAACGTGGGCAATGCTAGTTGATCCAACGTTAGTGACAAAGGTGAGTGTCACTAATGTTGGCATTGTTCCTCTCTTGCACGTTAGAGTTCACGTTAAGTAAGTTAAGGTGACTCTTAACGTGGCTCACTGCCAAATCTTGGAACGTTAATGGTGTTCACGTTTACCACTAATGTTGGAGCTTTCTTTTGTCTCCATGTTAACTACCACGTTAACTTAGTTAACGTGGCAATTAATGTGGGCTTATGATGGCTTCACAGGTATTATTGGTGATCACTTTTCTCCTTAACGTTGCAAGCTATTTACCATTCCACGTTAGTGGTCACGTTAACTAGACTAACGTGAGTACTAACGTGGTTCTTCCTTGCTTCCTTTGTCATGAAATCAAGCAAATAAAGTGCATCAAAGCTCTAGCCAAAGTCATAAGATTATGCATCATCAATTTATCATTCAATTCTAGCAAAATCCTCATGAAATCATGTGAAATTCACAATAGTTGATTGAATCAAGGTGTAAGTGTATTTTCATCCAAAACATGCCTTATTCACTAAGAAAATTCATGGAACTACCTTAAAACGGTAAAGAAAAGGTCAGTGAAACTAGCCTAGATGCCCTGGCATCATGATGAGCGGATAATTTATACGCTTTTTGGCATTGTTTTTAGTATGTTTTTAGTATGTTTTAGTTAGTTTTTATTATATTTTTATTAGTTTTTAGTTAAAATTCACTTTTCTGGACTTTACTATGAGTTTGTGTGTTTTTCTATGATTTCAGGTATTTTCTGGCTGAAATTGAGGGACCTGAGCAAAAATCTGATTCAGAGGCTGAAAAGGACTGCAGATGCTGTTGGATTCTGACCTCCCTACACTCTAAGTAGATTTTCTGGAGCTACAGAAACCCAATTGGCGCGCTCTCAACTGCGTTGAAAAGTAGATATCCTGGGCTTTCCAGCAATGTATAATAGTCCACACTTTGTCCGAGATTTGATGGCCCAAACCGGCGTTCCAAATCAGCTCAAAACTGCCCGGCGTTAAACGCCGGAACTGGCACAAGAATGGGAGTTAAACGCCCAAACTGGCACAAAAGCTGGCGTTTAACTCCAAGAAAAGTCTCTACACATGAAAGCTTCAATGCTCAGTCCAAGCACACACCAAGTGGGCTTGAAAGTGGATTTTTATGTCATTTACTCTTTTCTGTAAACCCTAGGCTACTAGTTCTCTACAAATAGGACCTTTTGCTATTGTATTTTCATCTTCGGATCTTTGAATCTTTTGATCACGTTTTGGGGGCTGGCCTCACGGCCATGCCTAGACCTTGTTCTTATGTATCTTCAATGGTGGAGTTTCTACACACCATAAATTAAGGTGTGGAGCTCTGCTGTACCTCGAGTATCAATGCAATTACTATTGTTCTTCTATTCAATTCGGCTTATTCTTGTTCTAAGATATCACTTGTTCCTCAACTCGATGAATGTGATGATCCATGACACTCATCATCATTCTCATCTATGAATGTGTGCCTGACAACCACCTCCGTTCTACCTTAGATTGAGTGGATATCTCTTGGATCCCTTAATCGGAATCTTCGTGGTATAAGCTAGAATTGATGGCGGCATTCAAGAGAATCCGGAAGGTCTAAACCTTGTCTATGGTATTCTGAGTAGGATTCAAGGATTGAATGACTGTGACGAGCTTCAAACTCCTGAAGGCTGGGCGTTAGTGACAGACGCAAAAGAATCAATGGATTCTATTCCAACCTGATTGAGAACCGACAGATGATTAGCCATGCTGTGACAGAGCGCGTTGAACATTTTCACTGAGAGGACGGGACTGTAGCCGCTGACAACGGTGATGCCCAACATATAGCTTGCCATGGAAAGGAGTAAGAAGGATTGGATGAAGACAGTAGGAAAGCAGAGAGACGGAAGGGACAGAGCATCTTCATACGCTTATCTGAAATTCTCACCAATGAATTACATAGGTATATCTATCTTTATTTTATGCTTTATTCATAAATCACCCATAACCATTTGAATCTGCCTGACTGAGATTTACAAGATGACCATAGCTTGCTTCATACCAACAATCTCCGTGGGATCGACCCTTACTCGCGTAAGGTTTATTACTTGGACGACCCAGTGCACTTGCTGGTTAGTTATGGGAAGTTGTGATAAAGAGTTGAGATTGCAATTGAGCGTACCATGTTGATGGCGCCATTGATGATCACAATTTCATGCACCATGTTTTTGGCGCCGTTGCCGGGGATTGTTTGAGTTTGGACAACGGACGGTTCATCTTGTTGCTTAGCTTAGGTATTTTTCTTCAGAGTTCTTAAGAATGAATTCTAGTGTTTCAAGGTGATGTTCTTATCATCACCAAAGCTGATTGATTCTCATTAATTTAGCTCTTGAATGTAATGTCCTGCTGAAGCTTGGCTAGCCATGTCTAATTTCTTTAGACTGAAGCTTTAGACTAACATTGCATGATTCCTGGAATTCTCATTAAGAATTTTGATATCCATATTTTCTTTCAATTTTTGAAAAAAAAATTCCAAAAAAATTATAAAATCTTAAAACCAAAAATATGTTTTGTTTCTTGTTTGAGTCTAGTGTCTAATTTTAAGTTTGGTTTCAACTGCATGTTTCTATTCTTCTTGCATTTTTTTTGAATTCATTCATGTGCCTTAATTGATCTTCAAGTTATTCTTGATGATTTTCTTATTCTGATCTTTAAATTCTCTTGTCCTGAGTGTTTTGTTGTTTCTCATATGCATTCTCATTTTGTTAGTGTCAATAGTATACAAACTTCTAGGTTTGGTGTCTTGCATGCATTGTTTATTTGATCTTAGTTTCATTTTGATTATTCCTCATTATCAAAAATCCAAAAAAAAATTTTAATTTGTGTCTTTTCAAGTCAATAATACAGAGAATTGAAGATTCAGAACATACAACAGAGGAATTACATAGAAAAAGGCTGGGCGTTCAAAACGCCCAGTGAGGAAGGAAAACTGGCATTTAAACGCCAGCCAGGGTACCTGGCTGGGCGTTTAACGGCTAAAAGGGTAGCATTTTGGGTGTTAAACGCCAGAATGTATACCATTCTGGGCGTTTAACGCCAGGATGGCACAAGAGGGAAGATTTTGTTTTTAATTCAAATTTTTTTCAAGTTTTCAAAATTTTTCAAAATCAAATCTTTTTCAAATCATATCTTTTCAATCATATATTTTCAAAATCAATTTCTTTCCATTTTAAAAAATACCTGCTAACAATTAATGATTTGATTCAACATTTCAAGTATGTTGCCTTTTCTGTTGAGAAAGGTTTAATGTTTGAATCATATCTTTTCTTGTTAGCCAAGTCATTAATTTTAAAAATCAACTCTTTTTAAATTGTTTCTCAATCATATCTTTTCAATCACATCTTTTTAAAACCATAACTTTTCAATCATATCTTCTTAATCACATCTTTTTCAAAATAGTTTTCAATCATATCTTTTTGATTTATAATTTCAAAATCTTTTTCAAAAATCACTTTATTTTTTTCCCAATCTTATTTTTCGAAAATCATTCTTCAATTTTTCAAAATGTTTTTAAAATCCTTTTAATTTATTTTCGAAAATTTCTTCCCCTCTTCTCACATCCTTCTATTTATGGACTAACACTCCTCCTCAATCCACAATTCGAACTCCATCTTTCTTGATAAGTTCAAATTCTTCTACCTCTTCCTTCTATTTTTCTTTTCCTCTGACACCTCAAGGAATCTCTATACTGTGACATAGAGGATTCCATATTTTCTTGTTGTCTTCTCTTTCATTTGAGCAGGAGCAAAGACAAAAGCATTCTTGTTGAGGCTGACCCTGAACCTGAAAGGACCTTGAAGCAAAAGCTAAGAGAAGCTAAGGCATAACTCTTTGTAGAGGACCTAACAGAAATCTTCAAACAAGAAGAAGACATGGCAGCCGAAAACAACAACAATGCCAACAATGCAAGGAAGGTGCTGGGTGACTTTACTGCACCTACTCCCGACTTCTATGGGAGAAGCATCTCTATCCCTGCCATTGGAGCAAACAACTTTAAGCTTAAGCCTCAATTGGTTTCTCTAATGCAACAGAATTGCAAGTTCCATGGACTTCCATTGGAAGATCCTCATCAGTTTTTAGCTGAGTTCTTGTAAATCTGTGACACTGTCAAGACTATTGGGGTTGACCCTGAGGTCTACAAACTTATGCTATTCCCTTTTGCTGTAAGAGACAGAGCTAGAATATGGTTGGACTCACAACCTAAAGAAAGCCTGAACTCTTGGGAAAAGCTAGTCAATGCCTTCTTGGGAAAGTTCTTTCCACCTCAAAAATTGAGTAAGCTTAGAGTGGAAGTCCAAACCTTCAGATAGAAGGAAGGTGAATCCCTCTATGAAGCTTGGGAAAGATACAAACAATTGATCAGAAAGTGTCCTTCTGACATGCTTTCTGAATGGAGCAACATAGGTATCTTCTATGATGGTCTGTCTGAACTGTCCAAGATGCCGTTGGATAGCTCAGCTGGAGGATCTCTTCATCTGAAGAAGACGCCTGCAGAAGCTCAAGAACTCATTGAAATGGTTGCAAATAACCAATTCATGTACACTTCTGAAAGGAATCCTGTGAATAATGGGACGAATCAGAAGAAAGGAGTTCTTAAGATTGATACTCTGAATGCCATATTGGCTCAGAACAAAATATTGACTCAGCAAGTCAATATGATCTCTCAAAGTCTGTCTGGAATGCAAGCTGCACCAGGCAGTACTAAGGATGCTTCATCTGAAGAAGAAGCTTATGATCCTGAGAACCCATCAATGGAAGAGGTGAACTACATGGGAGAACCCTATGGAAACACCTATAATCCTTCATGGAGAAATCATCCAAATCTCTCATGGAAGGATCAACAGAGACCTCAACAAGGTTTCAACAACAATAATGGTGGAAGAAACAGGTTTAGCAATGGCAAGCCTTTTCCATCATCTTCTCAGCAACAGACAGAGAATTCTAAGCAGAGCCACTCTGACTTAGCAACCATGGTCTCTGATCTAATCAAAACCACTCAAAGTTTCATGACTAAAACAAGGTCCTCCATTAGGAATTTGGAGGCACAAGTGGGACAGCTGAGCAAGAAAATTACTGAACTCCCTCCTAGTACTCTTCCAAGCAATACATAAGAGAATCCAAAAGGAGAATGCAAGGCCATTAACATGACCCACATGGCCGAACTTAGAGAGGAGGAAGAGGCAGTGATCACCACTGAGGAAGACCTCAATGGATGTCCACTGGCCTCCAATGAGTTCCCTAATGAGGAACCATGGGAATCTGAGGCTCATAATGAGACCATAGAGATTCCATTGGATTTACTTCTGCCATTCATGAGCTCTGATGAGTATTCTTCCTCTGAAGAGGATGAAGATGTCACTGAAGAGCAAGTTGCCAAGTACCTTGGAGCAATCATGAAGCTAAATGACAAGTTATTTGGTAATGAGACTTGGGAGGATGAACCCCATTTGCTCACCAAAGAACTGGATGACTTGACTAGACAGAGATTACCTCAAAAGAGACAGGATCCTGGGAAGTTTTCAACCCCTTGTACCATAGGTACCATGACCTTTAAGAAGGCTCTGTGTGACTTAGGGTCAAGTATAAACCTCATGCCTCTCTCTGTAAGGGAGAAGCTAGGGATCTTTGAGGTACAAGCTGCAAGAATCTCACTAGAGATGGCAGATAATTCAAGAAAACAAGCTTATGTACTTGTAGAGGATATTTTGGTAAAAGTTGAAGACCATTACATCCCTGCTGATTTTATAGTCCTAGAGACTGGGAAGTGCATGGATGAATCCATCATCCTTGGCAGACCCTTCCTAGCCACAGCAAAGGCTGTGATTAATGTTGACAGAGGAGAATTGATCATTCAAGCGAATGAAGAATCCCTTGTGTTTAAGGCTCAAGGATATCCCTCTGTTACCATGGAGAGGAAGCATGAAGAGCTTCTCTCAAAACAGAGCCAAACAGAGCCCCCACAGTCAAACTCTAAGTTTGGTGTTGGGAGGCCACAACCAACTTCTAAGTTTGGTGTTGAACCCTCACATTCAAACTCTAAGTTTGGTGTTGGGAGGTTCTAACATTGCTCTGTGTATCTGTGAGGTTCCATGAGAGCCCATTGTCAAGCTACTGACATTAAATAAGCGCTTGTTGGGAGGCAACCCAATATTATATTTATCTATTTCCCTTTGTTATTTTATGTTTTCTATAGGTTGATGATCATGGGAAGTCACAAAATCAATTGAAAAAGCAAAAATAGAATGAAAAACAGAAAGAAAAATAGCACACCCTGGAGGAAAACCTTGCTGGCGTTTCAATGCCAGTAAGGGCAGCAAATGGGCGTTTAACGCCCAGTCTGGCACCATTCTGGGCGTTTAACGCCAGAAAGGGGCACCAGACTGGCGTTTAACGCCAGGAATAGGCACCAAGCTGGTGTTAAATGCCAGAAATGGGCACCAGCCCGGCGTTTAACGCCAAGATTGGCAGAAAGAGCAATTTTGCTCGCCACTTGGTGCAGGGATGAATTATCCTTCACACATCAGGATCTGTGGACCCCACAGGATCCCCACCTACCCTACCACTCTCTCTCTCTTCTTCACCCATTCACCAATCACCTCAACACCTCTTCCTCAAAAACCCTCACCTATCAAATCCTACCATTCTCTTCACCACTCACATCCATCCTTCATAAAACCCCACATACCTTACCATTCAAATTCAAACCACTTTCCCTCCCAAACCCACCCATACATGACCGAACCCTACCCCTTTCTCCACCCCTATATAAACCCATCTTCACCACCTCATTTTCCCACAACCTAAACACTACTTCTCCCACTTGGCCGAACCACAAAGCCCCCTCCATCTCCTCTATTTCTTCTTCTTATACTCTCTTCTTTCTTCTTTTGCTCGAGGATGAGCAAACCTTCTAAGTTTGGTGTGGTAAAAGCATTGCTTTTTGTTTTTCCATAACCATTTATGGCACCTAAGGCCAGAAAAACCTCTAGAAAGAGGAAAGGGAAGGCAAAAGCTTCCACCTCTGAGTCATGGGAGATGGAGAGATTCATCTCAAGGGTGCATCAAGACCACTTCTATGAAGTTGTGGCCATGAAGAAGGTGATCCCCGAGGTCCCTTTCAAACTCAAAAAGAGTGAATATCCGGAGATCCGACATGAGATTCAAAGAAGAGGTTGGGAAGTTCTTACCAACCCCATTCAACAAGTCGGAATCTTAATGGTTCAAGAGTTCTATGCCAATGCATGGATCACCAAGAACCATGATCAAAGTGTGAACCCGGACCCAAAGAATTGGCTTACAATGGTTTGGGGGAAATGCTTAGATTTTAGTCCAGAAAATGTAAGGTTGGCATTCAACTTGCCCATGATGCAAGGAGATAAACACCCTTACACTAGAAGGGTCAACTTTGATCAAAGGGTGGACCAAGTCCTCAGAGACATTTGTGAAGAGGGCGCTCAATAAAAGAGAGATTCAAGAAGGAAGCCGGTTCAACTGAGAAGGCATGACCTCAAGCCCATGGCTAGGGGATGGTTGGAGTTTATCCAACGCTCAATCATTCCCACTAGCAACTGGACTGAAGTTACTATAGACCGGGCCATCATGATTCATAGCCTCATGATTGGAGAGGAAGTAGAAGTTCATGAGGTTATAGCCCAAGAACTTTATAAGGTGGCAGACAAGTCCTCTACCTTGGCAAGGTTAGCCTTTCCTCATCTCATTTGTCACCTCTGTTATTCAGTTTGAATTAACATAGAGGGAGACATCCTCATTGATGAGGACAAGCCCATCACTAAGAAAAAGATGGAGCAAACAAGAGATCCCACTCATCATGAAATCCCTGAGATACCTCAAGGGATGCACTTTCCTCCATAAAACTATTGGGAGCAAATCAACACCTCCCTAGGAGAATTGAGTTCCAACATGGGACAACTAAGGGTGGAGCACCAAGAACATTCCATCCTCCTCCATGAAATTAGAGAAGATCAAAGAATCATGAGAGAGGAGCAACAAAGGCAAGGAAGATACATTGAGGAGCTCAAGCACTCCATAAGATCTTCAAGAGGAAGAACAAGCCGCCATCACTAAGGTGGACCCGTTCTTTAATTTCCTTGTTCTTTATTTTCCTCTTTTTCGAATTTTCATGCTTATGTTTATCTATGTTTGTGTCTTATGATCATTAGTGTCTTAGTGTCTATGCCTTAAAGTTATGAATGTCCTATGAATCTATCACCTTTCTTAAATGAAAAATGTTCTTAATTGAAAAAGAGAAGAATTGCATGAATTTTGAATCTTATAACAGATTAATTATTTTGATGTGGTGGCAATATTTTGGTTTCTGAATGTATGCTTGAACAGTGCATATGTCTTTTGAATTTGCTGTTCATGAATGATTGGCTCTTGAAAGAATGATGAAAAAGGAGACATGTTATTGAGGATCTGAAAAATCATAAAAATGATTCTTGAAGCAAGAAAAAGCAGTGAATATTCAAAAAAAAAAATAAAAAGAAAAAAAGGGAAAAGAAAGAAATAAAGTTGTGATCTAAGGCAAAAAGAGTGTGCTTAAGACCCCTGGACACCTCTAATTGGGGACTCTAGCAAAGCTGAGTCACAATCTGAAAAGATTCACCCAATTATGTGTCTGTGGCATGTATGTATCCGGTGGTAATACTGAAAGACAGAGTGCTTTGGGCCACGGCCAAGACTCATAAAGTAGCTGTGTTCAAGAATCATCATACTTAACTAGGAGAATCAATAACACTATCTGGATTCTGAGTTCCTATAGAAGCCAATCATTCTGAATTTCAAAGGATAGAGTGAGATGCCAAAACTATTCAGAGGCAAAACGCTAAAAGCTCCGCTCATCTAATTAATACTGATCTTCATAGATGTTTTTGGAATTCATTGCATATTTTCTTCTTTTTATCTTATTTGATTTTCAGTTGCTTGGGGACAAACAATAATTTAAGTTTGGTGTTGTGATGAGCGGATAATTTATACGCTTTTTGGCATTGTTTTTAGTATGTTTTTAGTATGTTTTAGTTAGTTTTTATTATATTTTTATTAGTTTTTAGTTAAAATTCACTTTTTTGGACTTTACTATGAGTTTGTGTGTATTTTCGTGATTACAGGTATTTTCTGGCTGAAATTGAGGGACCTGAGCAAAAATCTGATTCAGAGGCTGAAAAGGACTGCAGATGCTGTTGGATTCTGACCTCCCTGCACTCGAAGTAGATTTTCTGAAGCTACAGATTCCCAATTCGCGCGATCTTAACTGCGGTAGAAAGTAGACATCCTGGACTTTTCGGCAATGTATAATAGTCCATACTTTGTCCGAGATTTAATGGCCCAAACCGGCGTTCCAAATCAGCTCAAAACTGCCCGGCGTTAAACGCCGGAACTGGCACAAGAATGGGAGTTAAACGCCCAAACTGGCCCAAAAGCTGCCGTTTAACTCCAAGAAAAGTCTCTACACATAAAAGCTTCAATGCTTAGCCCAAGCACACACCAAGTGGGCCCAGAAGTGGATTTTTATGTCATTTACTCATTTTTGTAAACCCTAGGCTACTAGTTCTCTACAAATAGGATCTTTTGCTATTGTATTTTCATCTTTAGATCTTTGAATCTTTTGATCACATTTTGGGGGATGGCCTCACGACCATGCCTAGACCTTGTTCTTATGTATCTTCAACGGTGGAGTTTCTACACACCATAGATTAAGGTGTGGAGCTCTGCTGTACCTCGAGTATCAATGCAATTACTATTGTTCTTCTATTCAATTCGGCTTATTCTTGTTCTAAGATATCACTTGTTCCTCAACTCGATGAATGTGGTGATCCGTGACACTCATCATCATTTTCACCTATGAACGTGTGCCTGACAACCACCTCTGTTCTACCTTAGATTGAGTGGATATCTCTTGGATCCCTTAATCGGAATCTTCGTGGTATAAGCTAGAATTGATGGCGGCATTCAAGAGAATCCGGAAGGTCTAAACCTTGTCTGTGGTATTCTGAGTAGGATTCAAGGATTGAATGACTGTGACGAGCTTCAAAATCCTAAAGGTTGGGCGTTAGTGACAGACGCAAAAGAATCAATGGATTCTATTCCAACCTGATTGAGAATCGACAGATGATTAGCCGTGCTGTGACAGAGCGCGTTGAACATTTTCACTGAGAGGACGGGACTGTAGCCACTGACAACGGTGATGCCCAACATACAGCTTGCCATGGAAAGGAGTAAGAAGGATTGGATGAAGACAGTAAGAAAGCAGAGAGACGGTAGGGATAGAGCATCTCCATACGCTTATCTGAAATTCTCACCAATGAATTAAATAAGTATCTCTCTCTTTATTTTATGCTTTATTCATAAATCACCCATAACCATTTGAATCTATCTGACTGAGATTTACAAGATGACCATAGCTTGCTTCATACCAACAATCTCCGTGGGATCGACCCTTACTCGCGTAAGGTTTATTACTTGGACGACCCAATGCACTTGCTGGTTAGTTGTGCAAAGTTGTGATAAAGAGTTGAGATTGCAATTGAGCGTACCATGTTGATGGCGCCATTGATGATCACAATTTCGTGCACCACATCACAACACCAAACTTAAAGCTTGCTTGTCCCTAAGTAAGTACTGAAACATAGGAAGAATGAATGAAAGAGCAAGAAGATAGTATAGAAGTAGAATTCCTGGTTTATGGGGTTTCATGCATAGCAACTTAGGTTTTTTCCTTTACTAGGTTCTAGGCCTTTATCAAATCCTTAGTCACTCTCTTGATTACATCCTTTGAGAATTCTTAATTGTTGATCCTTCCTTCTTGTCTAAGGTTTATTACATACTTCTGCTGGTTAAGTGCTCTGTAAGAGGGCGACTCTTTATGATAAGCTTTCAGTCAACACTCCCGAACCAGTTGGCTCAAGGTGCTAGATGTTAAGACACCCTTACGGACTTACTCTCCCAAGTCTCTTTCCCTCATACATACACACCACAGGCACATGGTTTGTTATTTTTCTTTCTTGAGACCTTGGTGTCCAGCACCTCTTTGGGTTACTAAGTGTTCTGTAGCAAAGGTCACTCTTGATAGTGGACATTCAACTGATAATCCTGGATTAGATAATCCAAGTTACCAAGTGATGAGGCACCCCTAAGAGCTTATTCATCCAAGCATATCCCTTGCACATGAACACTACAGACACATGCCTCAATCTTAAAACCCTTGGTGCCTAGCTTTTCTTATTGTGTTTATTTCTTTTTTACTTTTGTTGCTCTTTCTCTTTTCTTATTGGGATCTTATTATTTAGTTAGTCTCATAAGATGTGTTTCAAGCATAGGATTCAGGATAGATAGTCGCCTTCTTTCCTTGTTTGGTGAACACAACTTAGCTTACTAATTGTTCCGAGGGTTACCTGAAACGTGTAGCTCGGTCGTCTGGCAAGACCCGAAGTGGGGGTTCCGTGACCCGAGCTTGGTGTGCTGAGCGGCTGGGGGTTGTACCTGCAATGACACTCCGATGCTTAAGTTAGCATGGGTCCAAGCAGATATGTGTAAAATATAGAATGTGTGTTATACCTGGGTGCTCCAGTGTATTTATAGTAGTTGGCCGTGATCTTCCCTGGATAAGATTTCTTATCTTATCTTATCTTTTGGGGGTTTTATCCCTATCTTTGTGGAACCGCCTTTCCTAGGCCGTTTCGGCCTTTAGGTTTTTGGGCTTCGTTCCTTTTGATGGGCCTTCTTAGCTTATTTGTCCGAGGTCCGACCTCAGGCGTGGGCCTTGGGTCGAGGTCGGACCTTTCTATGAACTTACCGAGTTTGGGGAGCTCGGTCAGGGTATGAACAGTGCCCCTGCCCGAGTTCGTCCTTCTTGAGAGGTCGAGCTCGGGCATAGTAGTTTTTTCAAAATTCGAAAATGGCCGTTTCAGCATTTATTGCTTTTTACCGTTTCTCCTCGATTTCCGTTCGGGCTCTGTGAAGGCATTTATTTATTTGCCCCTTTCCTCATTTTCTTCGTTTATTCTGTTCCCTTTTCCGTTTTCTGAGTTTTCGCCATCTCTCCTTCGAGCACCGCTCCTTCTTTCTCTTTGTTCTTCTTCTCCGATTTTTTCTGTGCGTTTTTCGGGGGTTTCTTCTGCGCCGCCTGTTTCTCCTTGCTGTCGGAACTCGTCGTTCTCTTTCTTTCCAGGTTCGTTCTCGTCTCTTTTTCTTTTGTGTACGTATGCTTTCTGTTCTTTTGTGTGGCTCTTTGTCTGTTTCTTTTTCTCTATGCCTGGGTTGCCCCGAAAAGAGGCGCCGCCATTGCTTTGTTGTTTGTTCATGGGGGGGCTCTTTTTTGTTCTCTGGTATTTTGCTCCGGGTTTGCTGTATTTCTTCTAAAAGATCTTTGTTTCTTGCTTTTGCTGAATGGGTTTTTGCTGTCTGCCTTTATGTGATTTTTGTTTTGCTGTTTGTACTCTTCTTTGTAGGCAAGATTTTTATGTCTCGAAAGGTTCTTCAAGCAATGTCGACCAAGATTCCGAGTGGTCTTGGTTGGGTAGATCCTGTTCCTCTAAAAGTCCCTTCTGTGGTAGATTCTGAGTATTTAGCTAGGTTTCGTAGGCAATGTAGTATATGTGAAGATAGAGAGTCTGAGAGGGATTATGAGCTAGTAGCCCCGGATTCCGAGGAGAGAGTGTGCTTCCCGCCTTTAGATAGTTCCGAGAAGCTCTTCTTTTACGCTTATGATTGTTTTTTCTCTAAACTGAGCGTCCGACTTCCTTTTACCGACCTGGAGTCCGAGGTGTTGTGGTCTTGTAACCTTGCCCCTACGCAGCTCTATCCAATTCTTGGGCATTTTTAAAGCTGTTCCAACTTTTGTGTCAGTTTTTGGGTGTCTCTCCCTCTATTTCTCTTTTTTCCTATTTGTTTGTGTTGACGAAGCCGGGGTCGGGTGGAGGGAAGGTGTCCTGGGTCTCTTTTAGGGCTAACCAGGGAAGAAAGTTTTGTACCCTGTATGATGAGTCCTTTCACGATTTTAAGAACTTTTATTTCAAGGTCCGGGCTATTGGAGACGTCCGACCTTTCTTTCTAGATGAGAGTGGGGAGCCTTCTTTTCCTCTTTGTTGGCAGGAGAATGTAGTGTCTGTTAAGTATACCTTTGAGAGTCTAGATGAGGTGGAGCAGGCATTTGTGGGTGTGGTGAGCAGTTTATGGGGTCGGGCACCTCACTTGGACACGAAGAAAATGTTGGGAGATCCAAGCCTTCTCCGTTCCGAGTTAGGTAGTTCCCGACCTCTTCCGAAATTCATCTTTTTTTTTTAGTATTTTTGTATTGCCTGTTTTTGGTGGAATTTTTGTTGTTGTAATCCTTTTCTTTATTTCTTTGCAGAGATGTCTTCTCAGGCGGATTCCATGAAATTCCTTCGTCGGACGAAGAAGTCGGTTGCTGCTCGGAATATCGAGGCCGGGCAGGATTCTGCCCGATCTTCTCCACAGAAGGCTACTGTGGGTGTTCAGACTCGGTCGAAGACTATTCCGACTCCTCAGTTCCGAGCTATAAGTCAGGATCCTCCGACCTCTGGGCCTGTTACTTCTTCTCCTCCTCCGTTCTCGGGTCCTCCTCCCAAGAAGCAGAAGACCTCTCAAGGGCTTGCCGGTTTTAATGATAAGGACTTTGATGCTCTTGGTTGGATTGAGCAGCATATCCTCCCTCAGACTTTTATTTCTACTGATGATGTGTCTATGGAGCATCATTTTCAGTATATGGCGCGGAGCTGTGTCCGGATGGCTAGTCTTCATGCCGCTATTGGTTCAAGAAATCTCCTCTTGGGGCGACTAGCTCCCGACTTGAGAAGGCTCAGTCCGAGCTTGATAAGATTAGTCAACTGAAGGCTGCCAGGATTACTGAGCTGGAGGCTTCTTTGGAGAAAGAGAAAGCTAGGGCTACTGCGGCTGTGGCGTCAGCGAAGACATCTGAGGAGATGGCGAAGGCGGCCACAGAGAATTATACTCGGCTATATGCCGAGCTTGTGGAGACGAAGGAGGAGTTGCAATCTGCGCAGGACAAGTTTTATGAGCTGGAAGGTCATGTGGCCAAGGGTATGGATGCTATGTTTGAAAATCTGAAGGCTCAGGTTCGGGTTCTTGCTCCCGACCTAGATCTGAGCTTGTTTAGTACGGATAACGTCGTTGTGGAGGGAAAGATTGTTCCTGCTCCAAACGAGGATGAGGTTCCGGCGTCCGACCCCGAAGTTCCTGTTGAGAACCCGACTTCCTCTTTGGCCGGGGATGGATCTGGTGTGGGGGTTTCAAACCCGGGTGACGTTGCCGTCGATGCAGTCCCGATTTCTATGTTTGCTCCGCAGCCTTCTGTTGATGCGGAGTCTGGAAAGGACCTTGATCCTCTGTAATCTTTGGTGTTTTGCCCGACCTGTGGGCTTTTTTTTTTGTTTTTGGATGGTTACTGTGAACGCTTTTGGACACCTTTTTGCTTATTAGCTACTTTGTAGTAACTTTTTAGCTTTATTTATGCGGTGTTCGCGTTTTGACTTTTTGTTTCCGCTTTTGTGCTTTTTAGTTGTTTTCGGATAACAACTTTTTAGCTAGCGTCTTGAAACTTCCTTTGCTTTCGTTCTTTCGCTTGTACTTTTTAGTTGTTTTCGGATAACAACTTTTTAGCTAGCGTTTTGACTTCTTGTTTTCGCTTTTGTGCTTTTTAGTTGTTTTCGGATAACAACTTTTTAGCTAGCGTTTTGACTTCTTGTTTTCGCTTTTGTGCTTTTTAGTTGTTTTCGGATAACAACTTTTTAGCTAGCATTTTGAAACTTCCTTCGATTTCGTTCTTTCGCTTGTACTTTTTAGTTGTTTTTTGTAAAGCAACTTTTTAGTAAGCGTTTTCGAAATCTTGGTTTTCCGCCGTTTTAAGGCTTCCTTCTCTGGTCCGGGCCTTTCCTCGGACCTCGGACGTTTCGAGTACCTCCTTTGTTGGGTCCGACCTTGTTGCTGGTCGGCCCTTTAAGTTATTTTTGTAATCTCTTTTTATTTGGCTTTTTGAGCCTTTTCAGAGTTACTTTATAACTTCTCACATTAATTTGAACCTCGTCGCTTTATCTTTGCCGACCTTGTGTGGTCTCTTGGCAAATGATTTTTTGCATTTTGCCGAGCATAAATTAATGCGCCTTGGCGGGGTACTTTTTCAGGATTTGTTTCGTCTCGAGGAAGAACAGAAGAAAATAGAAAAATTTGATTAGTATTAAAAAGAAAGAATATTTACAGAGTGTTTACCCTTGACTAGGTCGGGTGCCTTACTTGACCGGGTGTCTCATTAAAAAACCCTTTGTAGGGAAAAAGAGTACACCTCGGGTCAAATCTTTCTAGCTGTAGTACCGTCTTAGATTACAGGCGTGCCAGGCCCTGGGCAGCTCATTGCCTTCTAGGTCGGATATCTTGTAATAGCCAGTTCCTAAGACTTCTGTTACTTTGTAGGGTCCTTTCCAATTTGCAGCTAGCTTTCCTTCTCCTGACTTTTGTGTTCCGATGTCATTTCGGATTAGAATCAGGTCGTGAATGGAGAAGCTTCGCTTTATCACCTTCTGATTGTATCTGAGGGCCGTTCGTCGCTTTAGGGCTTCTTCTCGGATTCGGGCTCTTTCTCGGACCTCGGGGAGGAGGTCGAGTTCGTCCCTTTGTGCCTGTGGGTTGCCTCCTTCGTTGTAGAAGATGATTCTGGGCGACCCTTCATCTATTTCGACAGGAATCATTGCCTCCATCCCGTAAGCTAGTCGGAATGGCGATTCTCCCGTTGTAGAGTGTGGGGTTGTCCGATATGCCCATAGCACCTGGGGGAGCTCCTCGGCCCATGCCCCTTTGGCCTCTTGGAGTCTTCGCTTTAACCCGGCCAAGATGACTTTATTTGCAGCCTCTGCTTGTCCATTGGCTTGTGGGTGCTCGACTGATGTGAATTGCTGTTTGATTTTTAGTTCGGCCACTAAGTTCTGGAAACTTGTGTCCGTGAACTGTGTCCCGTTGTCTGTTATGATGGAGTAGGGGACTCCGAATCTTGTGACAATGTTTTTGTATAGGAATTTGCGGCTTTTCTGAGCCGTAATGGTGGCTAAGGGTTCAGCTTTGATCCACTTTGTGAAGTAGTCGACCCCTACTATGAGGTATCGGACTTGCCCCGGTCCTTGTGGGAATGGGCCGAGTAGGTCAAGTCCCCATTTTGCGAAGGGCCATGGTGCGGTGATGCTGATGAGGTCTTCTGGTGGTGCCTTGTGAAAATTGGCGTGTTTTTGGCAGGGAGGGCATATTTTCACAAATTCCGTTGCGTCTCTTTGCAAGGTCGGCCAGTAGAACCCGGCTCGGACTATTTTCTTGGATAGTGCCCGAGCTCCGAGATGGTTCCCACACATGCCTCCGTGGACTTCTTCAAGGACGCTCTTTGTTTCTGAGGTCGGGACGCACCTAAGGAGGGGGTTTGAGAATCCTCTTCTGTATAACATGTCGTGCATTAGTGTATAATTCTGGGCGTCTTTCGTGAGTCTTTTAGCTTCCTTTCTTTCGGCGGGGAGAGTTCCCGACTTCAGGTAATTGAGTATGGGGGTCATCCATCCTTGCTGTTGGTTGGATATACTCAGCGTTTCTTCCTCTCTTATCACAGAGGGAGATTGTAAGGTCTCTTGGAGGAGACTTCTATGGTTGCCTCCGGGTTTGGTGCTCGCGAGCTTTGAGAGGGCGTCTGCCCGGGCGTTTTGTTCCCGAGGTATGTGCTGGATTTGTATTTCTGAAAAGTGGCGCAATTGTGCCTGTGTTTGGTCCAGGTATTTCTTCATAGTTGGGTCTTTGGCCTGGTAGCTTCCATTTACTTGTGATGTGACGACCTGGGAGTCGCTGAAGATTGTGATTTTCTGGGCTCCGACCTCTTCGGCTAGTTTTAGCCCCGCTAGTAGGGCCTCGTATTCGGCTTGGTTGTTCGAAGCCTGGAACTCGAATTTTAGGGATAGTTCTATCCGCGTTCCTTGGTCGCTTTCGAGTATAACCCCTGCTCCACTTCCTGTTTTGTTTGAGGACCCGTCGACATACAGGTTCCATGAGAGTGGGGTTCCAGGGGTCTCAGTGTATTCTGCGACGAAGTCGGCTAGATACTGAGATTTTATGGCAGTCCGGGCTTCGTAGTGGAGGTCGAACTCGGACAGTTCCACCGCCCATTGTAGGATTCGTCCCGCCAGGTCTGTTTTTTGTAGGATGTGTCTCATGGGTTGGTTTGTCCGGACTTTGATGGTGTGGGCCTGAAAGTAGGGACGGAGCCTCCGAGCTGTGAATACTAGGGCGTAGGCGAATTTTTCTATTTTCTGATAGTTTAATTCGGCCCCTTGTAGTGCCTTGCTTACAAAGTATATGGGGTGTTGTCCTCGGTCATTTTCTCGTATTAATGCTGAAGCGACTGCTCGATGTCCGACCGAGAGGTGTAGTACGAGCTCTTCCCCTTTTACAGGTCGGGTTAGGATTGGTGGCTGCCCGAGGATATCCTTGAATTCTTGAAAGGCTTTTTCGCACTCCGGGGTCCATGAGAAGGGTTTCCCTTTCTTTAGGAGTGAGTAGAGAGGCAGTGACTTTATTGCTGATCCTGCCAAGAATCTTGATAGGGCGGCTAGCCTTCCATTCAGTTGTTGTACTTCTTTGACACTCGTCGGGCTTTTCATATTGAGTATCGCCTGGCACTTGTCCGGGTTTGCTTCGATGCCTCTTTGAGTCAACATGAAGCCTAAGAATTTTCCGGCCTCTGCGGCGAAGGTGCACTTTGTCGGGTTAAGTCTCATATTGTGTTTTCTGAGAGTACCGAAGATACTGGTGAGGTCGGTCAGCAAGGTCTTGTCTTCTTGTGTCTTTACTAACATGTCGTCGACGTACACCTCCAGGTGTAATCCGATGTGCTCCGAGAACACTTTGTTCATTAGCCTCTGGTAGGTTGCCCCTGCGTTTTTCAGCCCGAAGGGCATTACTACGTAGCAGTAATTTGCCCTTGGGGTTATGAACGAGGTCTTTTCTTGGTCGGGTCCATACATCGGGATTTGATTGTATCCCGAGTATGCGTCCATGAAGGAGAGATATCTGTAGCCGGAGGCTGCGTCTACTAAGGCGTCGATGTTTGGTAGTGGATATGGGTCTTTGGGGCAGGCTTTGTTGAGATCTGTGTAATCGACGCACATTCTCCATTTTCCGTTGGGCTTTTTTACTAGGACCACGTTCGCGAGCCATAGGGGGTATTTTACCTCCTTAATGAACCCTGCATCTAGTAGTGCTTGTACTTGTTCTTCTATTGCCTGCATGCGCTCGGGTCCGAGCTTCCGGCGTCTTTGTTGGACAGGTCGGGATCCCGGGTACACTGATAGCTTATGGCACATCAGGTCGGGACTTATGCCTGGCATGTCGGAGGCTTTCCAGGCGAAGAGGTCGGAATTCTCTCTTAAGAGGGTTATGAGTTCCTCTTTTAGGCCCGCTTCGAGGTTTGCTCCTACGTTTGTTATTTTTTCAGGTGTGTTCCCAATCTGGACTTTTTCGGTCTCTCCCTCTGGTTGTGGCCGAAGATCTTCTCGGGCTTGAACTCGTCCGAGTTCTATCGTGTTGATCTCTTTCCCTTTTAGGCTTAGGCTTTCGTTGTAGCATCGCCGTGCTAGTTTTTGGTCGCCCTTTAGGGTAGCGATTCCTTTTGTGGTAGGGAACTTCATACAGAGGTGTGGGGTCGAGACTATAGCTGCCAGTCTGTTTAAGGTTGGTCGCCCAATGAGGGCATTGTATGCTGAAGTGACGTCGACTACGATGTAGTCGATGCTTAATGTTTTAGATTGCTCGCCTCTTCCAAAGGTAGTGTGTAGCGAGATGTATCCTAAGGGATGGATCGGGGTGTCCCCTAGCCCAAATAGGTCGGTGGGATAGGCTTTTAGCTCTTTTTCTTCAAGTCCGAGCTTGTCGAAGGCCGCTTTGAACAGGATATCAGCTGAGCTTCCCTGGTCAATCAGGGTTCGATGTAAGTTGGCGTTTGCTAGAGTAACGGTGATCACCATTGGATCGTCGTGCCCGGGTATTATCCCTTGAGCATCTTCTCGGGTAAATGAGATAGTGGGAAGCTCGGGCAGGGGACTGTCTTCTCGGACATGATAGACTTCTTTGAGGTGTCTTTTTCGCGAGGATCTGGATGTCCCTCCGCCTGCAAAACCTCCATTTATCATGTGAACGTGTCTTTCAGGGGTTCGCGGGACTTGTTCGGCCCGACCTTCATTGTCTCCTCGTCTTCTCTTCCTGGTCTCTTCTCCTTTCTCTGCTATGTATTTGTCGAGCTTTCCTTCTCTGGCTAGCTTTTCTATAACATTCTTTAGGTCGTGGCAGTCGTTGGTAGAATGACCATAGAGCTTGTGATATTCACAGTATTCGGAGCGATCTCTCCCCGCTCTCTTGTGTTTTAGAGGTCGGGGCGGTGGAATTTTTTCGGTGTGGCATACTTCTCTGTAGACGTCTACCAGGGAGACTCGGAGGGGGTATAGTTGTGGTACTTCCGTGGCTTGTCCGAGCTGGGTTCCTCTTTCTTCTTCTGTTCCCGATCTCGATCTCGGAGTGGGTAGGTTGATTCCTTCCTAGAAGAGTCTCTTAGCTGGGAGGTTTCCTCCATGTTGATATATTTTTCTGCCCGCTCCTGCACCTCGTATAGGGAGGTCGGGTATCGTTTGGATAGGGATTGGCTAAACGGTCCCTCTTTTAGGCCGTTTGCTAGTCCCATGATGGCCGCTTCAGTGGGCAAGTGTTGTATGTCCAGGCAGGCTTTGTTGAATCGCTCCATGTATTCTCGGAGGGTTTCTTGGTTACCTTGTTTGATCCCGAGTAGACTGGGGGCATGTTTTGCCTTGTCCTTTTGAATGGAGAACCTTGTTAGGAATTTTTTGGTTAGGTCTTCGAAGCTAGTGATTGATCTGGGTGGCAGTTTATCGAACCACTTCATAGCTGACTTGGTGAGAGTGGTGGGGAAGGCTTTGCACCGAATCGCGTCGGAGGCGTCGACTAGGTACATTCTGCTTCTGAAGTTGCTGAGGTGGTGACTTGGATCGGTGGTGCCGTCGTAGAGATCCATATCGGGTGGTTTGAAGTTTCGCGGTACCTTCTCCTTCATGATCTCTTTTGTGAAGGGATCATGATTGCCTTCGGGGGTGGTGTCGCGTTCTGTCCGATCTTTTAGGTTGGCCTCTATTTTCCGTAGTTTTTCTTCTAATTCTCTGCGCTTGCGAGCCTCCCTTCTCAGATCTTGTTCAGTTTCCTTTTGCTTCTTTATGTCCTCTTCGAGTTATTTCAGTCGGTTTTGTTGTGCCCGGACTGCTTCTAGAATTTCCGAGCTCTTTTCTCTTTCGGGATTTTGTGGATCTTTGTTTGGGAGTGATGTCTTTGGGCGATTCTGTTTGTTTCCTCCTGGAGTGCGTGGTGATAGAGGGCTGTCCGGTCGTTCTCCGGTGTCAACTTCCTCCTCTTGTTTTGAAGCAGCGTGGTCTTTGTTGAGAGGATCGTCCGCCATGGTAAAGGGATGACTTCCAGGTCCCCGGCAACGGCGCCAATGTTCCGAGGGTTACCTGAAACGTGTAGCTCGGTCGTCTGGCAAGACCCGAGGTGGGGGTTCCGTGACCCGAGCTTGGTGTGCTGAGCGGCTGGGGGTTGTACCTGCAATGACACTCCGATGCTTAAGTTAGCATGGGTCCAAGCAGATATGTGTAGAATATAGAATGTGTGTTATACCTGGGTGCTCCAGTGTATTTATAGTAGTTGGCCGTGATCTTCCCTGGATAAGATTTCTTATCTTATCTTATCTTTTGGGGGTTTTATCCCTATCTTTGTGGAACCGCCTTTCCTAGGCCGTTTCGGCCTTTAGGTTTTTGGGCTTCGTTCCTTTTGATGGGCCTTCTTAGCTTATTTGTCCGAGGTCCGACCTCAGGCGTGGGCCTTGGGTCGAGGTCGGACCTTTCTATGAACTTACCGAGTTTGGGGAGCTCGGTCAGGGTATGAACACTAATCATTGACGTTAGGTTTTTTGCTAGTAAAGAATTTGTAAAAATATAGTGGCGTTGTGAGTATAGATTCTAAACCAACAGAAAATCCCTTCGTACAAACGTTTTGGTTGTCACAAGTAACAAACCCCTTTAAAATTGATAACCGAGTATTTAAACCTCGGGTCATCTTCTCAAGGAATTGCAGGGAGGTATGCTCTTATTATTGGTTATGAGTCTTATAAATTGGGGGGTTTTTAAAGACGAAGAACAAGTCATTTAAATTGCAATTAAAATAAATAAAAGACTGTAAAATAAATAAATAACTGTAAAATAAGCTTTTGGTAAAGTATGAGAAATTGGAAGTCCTATCCTAGTTATCCTTATCAATGATGATGAAAATTGGGTTTTAATCCCACTTAGTTATCCTTTACTAAAGCAAAGGAAAGTCAAGTGGACTAATTAGTTTGATCCTCAAGTCCTAGTCAATCCCTGTGGGAAAACTAGCTTTTGAGTGATCTAGATCAATTAGAATATGCCAATTTCAACCACTGCTGAGTTTGACAACTCAAGAGTTACCAATTAATCAACCAAAGGCAAAAGGGAATAAAATCTACTTGAATGAAAATAATTTGGATAGAGCCAAAGTATCAATAACATATAAGTCTGAAATACCTCAATTTATATTAAATAAAGATGTCAATTCTAACATGGACAATATTCATAAGCCAATTGGGCAACATAAATCAAACACAAATAAAAGTATCGGAGTAAATAAAAGTAGAAGAGAAACATAAATTATTGAACCTGATACGATGAAGTAATCCTAATGACTAAAGAAATCCTAATCCTAAAACCTAAGAGAGAGGAGAGAACCTCTCTCACTAAAATCTACATCTAAACTATGAAAAGTGCTTAATGAGTTCTTCCAATTGTCCCCTTCATTCCTTCACTTTGCAGCTTTTGGTCTGTATTCTCAGGGCTTGGATTTGGGCCAAAAAGAGCCCAAAAATCGCTAAAAATGAGATCTGCAAATTCTGCAGATCGCGCACGTCACGCGTCCGCGTGGGTCACGCGGTCGCGTCGTCTGGAGTGTTACTCTTCCACGTGGTCACGTCAGTCACGCGCCCGCGTCAGTTGTATTTTGCAAGTAACGCGTTCGCCTCATCCATGCGCTCGCGTTGATTCCTTTTTGTGCGAACCACGCGTTTGCGTCGTCCATACAGACGCGTCACTGCCAGTTTCTTCAAAAACTCCATTTTATGCTTTCTTTCCATTTTTGTATGTCTCCTTTCCATCCTTTAAATCATTTCTGCCTTAGAAGATCTGAAAATACTAAACACACAAATCACGGCATCGAATGGCAATACAAGGTAATTAAAATTAATATTTTTAAAGCCTAGGAAACATGTTTTTTTCACATACATCACATAATAAGGAAGGGAAAGTAAAACCATGCAATTTCACATGCATAAGTGGGTGAAGGATTGAATAAATCACTTAAATTCAGCACAAAATATATCATAAAATATGGGTTTATCAATCATCCTACCACAAACATTCAGAACTTACTTCACAATATAACTCCACTCTTGTTCTTTTCATAACATTTTCTTTTTGATTAACTTAAAAGACAAGCATACAAGTAAGAAGGGTGGAAGTGAATACTAGAGACATTAAGCTCAATAAACATAAACCTAAGCAATGAAAAACTTAAATGCAGAATTAAAAATCCTAAGCTACCATGGAAGCATGTTCTATTTCATACATGATTTTCCTTATTTAAAGCTAAAAAAAAGATAGAACTAAGAAGGAACTTCACCACCTTTCACTTATTGGCATGCTCATGTTCTTCTGCTTCCTTGCCCTCTTTAAGTTCACTTTGTTCGCTTGTGCTTCCTCTCATCCGATTCATTCTAGCAATTTTCCAATCTTCCAGTGCCTTCTTTACTAACTCATGACTCTGTTCGGCCCTTTCGCGCTCCACTCGTGCTAATTCATCCTTTACATCTTCATATTTTGTGATCCCAGGATGCAATACAGGTAGTTGTTCGACTAGGTACCCAAGCCTGGCTTAGGTATTCACATGATATCCAGTCTCACTCATGTAGACTCCTTCCGAGAATGCTTTGTATTCATCGAAAAGATCTGCTTGTTCTCTTTGTTTCCTATGCATCTCATGAATGTGTGCACCTTGATGTGCTTGGATATTGATTAGCCTTTGGATGGCTTCTTGTTGTTGATCTTGCTTCTGGTTCAGGTTATGAAAGGATTCACTCCAATGTCTCCCTTGTTCCAATTGCTGGTCCATTAATTATTTTTGCCATTCCCCTTGCTGATTCATCCATCTAGAGAGTGATTCTTCTTGGCGGTCCATTAATTGCATTTGAAACTCCTTCTGTGCCCCCTGATTTTCCATGCATTGCCTAGATAAGGTATCAATAGCCTCTTATAATTGGTGCATGCTTAAGGTGGCTGGGGCTTGCTCCTGTGGATGTTGTCCTTCTTCAGCTTGATGGGCTGGCCTCTTTCTTACCTTTCACTGAGGTAGTGGAGTTGCAGCAGCATGCATCCGACGATAAGTAATTGGAAGGCCAACCTTTATCCACCCGAGGTTTTCATCCTCGAATATCACCCTAGCATGATTGCAAAGACGAAGAATAGTACTGGGATAACCCAACCTTCCTCCAGAATCGCTCTTCTCAGCAAGCTTCCAAATGCCTTGGGCTATGAGTACATGAACCTTGATTTCTCCTCCCTTCATTAGGCATTGCACCATTGTTGCTCTCTTAAAGTTTACCTCTGAGTTGATTCCTGCTGGGAGGATGGATCTCCTCACGATTTCAAACCAACCTTTAGCCTCAGGGAGGAGATCTCCTCTTTTTATAAATTTGGGTTTCCTATTGGGGTCTCTGTCCCAATCTGCTCCTTGCACACACATATCCTATATAATCTGGTCGTGGTTGGGTTTGTTGTCTATTCTTGAGTGGTAGCTCTCCTCTACAAAGGGTATGCTTTACAACTTCAGCACTCTCATGATGCTCATGGGACTAAAATCTACCATGACCCCTCTCACGAAACTTATATAGGATTCATCCGCTTTATCCTATCTGACTGCATTTGCATAGAACTCTCTCACCAAAGTTGCGTTCACCCTTGTAATCGGATTAGTAAGGAGTTCCCATCGATGTTTTTCCACCTTTTCTGTGATTTCTGGGCACTTGGTTCGCGTGACTTGAAACCCTAAATCATATATGATTTCTTTTTCAGCCATCCATCCAAATTATAGTGCATAGTAAAAGGTTCTAAATCACTTTTCATCAAAAGGAGGCTGCTCTATGGGTTCCTTTCCTTTTTGCCTCTTGGAGCTTGATGATGCCATACAAGATGGTTAATGAGTGGTTGCGGTTCACTAGATGTGGCTAGGAGAGTGTGTGAAATTTTTTGGAGGAGGATGAAGTGTGTGTATCCGGAAGAAGAAAGGGAGAGGAATGAGAGTAAGAAGTGTGTACGGAGAGGTTATGTGAAGGGGTTTTTATAGGAAGATGGCAAATGATTGAATGGTGTGGATTGATGGTGTTGTTTGATAGTGGACGGTTGGGGTTTGGTATTGAATGAGCACAATGATCACCTCTTTTATGAGGGTCTTGGTTTGGTCTCCAAAGCTATCCAACTCCCAATGTTGCATGGCAACACTTCCAAAGATATTCTCCTTTAAGACAAGTGTGAGATTTCCTTGGTATAGTGGCCAAATCTCCCTTCCTTAATTGTCCTATCAAGTACCATCAATGTCCCTTTTGGTTCCCTATACACAAAAAAAGAGTGCAAATAGTTAATTTGAAATTTTCGGTGGGAACATTTAAGGTGTGAACTAGCTAAAAAAAATATCATTTTCTTTTGTTTTTAAATGACTAAATGCTTTCCACAAATGCAAATCAATCAACCACTAAATTTCCCATGCATGCAACATTGGTACACTAAACTTGTTTGTGATCATATGGTGCAACAAGTTTGGGGAATAATTTTACCTCATAAAGTGTGTTCAAGCTCACTTGGTGTGCCTTGAACACCAAACTTATCATGTACTATACGCTGCATGTAAAGGGGTCTTATATTGGTCATCAAAATTGATTTAAAAATCCATGAAATTTGCCTTATTACTACTATTAGAAATTAAAGGAAGAGGGCATAGAACATAGGTTGCCTCCCATGAAGCGCTTCTTTAGCGTCATTAGGTTGACGTTTGGTCCTTGTCAAGGTGGCTGATAGTGCTTGAAATCTTCCCCCCTTGTAGTGAACCTATGTCCATTGGCCTTGTTGATAAGCTCCATAGCTCTAGGGACAAGATTTTGTTGATGGTGTATACTGGAGGCAGCTGGGATGGGATAGTGGGGAGGTGAGGTGGATAGATGGGAAGTATGTAGAGACCACTTCATCTCCGGGCGAGAAATCTAATGTAGGGATTTTCTTCTTTCTCCATCCCCTTGGGACCTTTTTTCTTGTGTCTGTTGATGCCAACTTGTTCCTTGTGGTTTCCTTTTTGAGAATGGTTTTGTTGTCTAATTCATGTGATTCTGGTGGGTCTAGTTCCTTTTGGATTACACTTGGTTGTTGCTCCTTTAGATCGCATTGGCTGTTAACCATATGAGTCCTTATGTGTGGTGCTTGTGCTTCCTTGTTTGGCTCCTCCATCAGCTTTTTGTTATCATGATCTGCTTCTTGTGAGAGGTTGAAAACATTGAAAGTGAGCTGATCGTCATGTATTCTCAATACTAGCTCTCCCCGTTCCACATCTATGAGTGCTCTGGCTGTGGCTAAGAATGGCCTTCCCAGAATGATGGGGTAAATAGGGTTCTCATCCATTTCCAGGACAACAAAGTCTGTGGGGAGGAAGTAGTTCCCAACCTTCACTAGCACATTCTCAACCACTGATAAACCACTATTTTATGGTTTATATTGTATTTAATTGAGTGGTTTTATCAAGCTTTTCACCCACTTATTCATATGATTTGCATGATTTACAAATCCTTCCTAGTTAGTTCTATGATTGAAAACATGCTTCTTTGGTCTTAATTTAGCTAATCTTAATCCTCTCCTATTACCATTCGATGCCTTGATCTGTGTGTTAAGTGTTTCAGGCTTCATAGGGCAGGAATGGCTTAGAGAATAAAGAGGAAGCGTGCAAAAATAGAAGGAACACAAGGAATTGAGGAGATGACCAGCGAGAAGTCACGCGGCCACATGGCTCACGCGACCGCTCAAAATGGAAGAAATCAGAGTGACACAATCATGTGCCTGACGCGACCGCACGGATTGGAAGCTGCACGAACAACGCGAATGCGTGGACGACGCGCACGCGTGATACGAAAAACACTGAGTGACGCGATCGCGTGGACGATGTTGACGCGTGACGTGCGCGATCTGCAGAATTACAAAAGTCACTGGCAGAGATTTTGGGCGGCATTTCAACCCAGTTTTCGGCCCAGAAACACAGATTAAAGTCAGGGAACATGCAGAGACTCAAGAGACAATCATTACTCAAATTTTAGGTTTTAGATGTAGTTTTAGTGAGAGAGGTTCTCTCCTCTCTCTTAGGATTTAGAAATTAGGATTTTTTTAAAAATTAAGGATTTAATTCAACTCTTCATATCAGGTTCAATATTCCTTTATTTTGACCTCTCTTCTACTTTGAGATACTTTAATGCTTTTATTTATGTTTGATTTATGTTGCCCAATTGGCTTATGAATATTTTCCATGTTAGATTTGACTGCTTTGAATGAATGTTATTTGAGGTATTCCAGATATTTATGATTCCAATTTAGCTTTCAACATTCCTGGCTTTGGTTAAGAAATCAATAACTCTTGAGTTATCAAACTCAACGTGATCGATAATTGCTATCTTTGCTAATTAGCTTGAACTTCTATAATCCCAATCTTTTTATAGGAATTAACTAGGATTTGAAGATCAAACTAATTAGCCACTTGACCTTCATTCGCACCAGCAGAGGTTAACTAAGTGGAATTAAGATTCAATTTTCATCATCATTGATAAGGATAACTAGGATAGGACTTCCAATTTCTCATACCTTGCCAAGAGTTTATTTTACAGTCATTTATTTATTTTATTTGTCATTTATCATACTTGTTCCTCATTCTCAAAACCCCCAATTTACAAAACTCATAACCAATAATAAGAATACACCTCCCTGCAATTCCTGGAGAAGACGACCCGAGGTTTAAATACTTCGGTTATCAATTTTTAAGGGGTTTTATTACTTGTGACATCCAAAACATTTGTAAGAAAGGTTGATTGTTTGGTTTAGTAACTATTGTAAAACCCGGTTAATTAATGGCTAATTAACCCATAAATGAGAATTTATTCTAGAAAGCCCAAAATGTGATTTTTATGGCTAAATGTGATAGAGGAGATTGAGACGAGAATTTTGGTACCAATTTTATAGAATTCGGACCAAGATTGGACCGAACGGGCCAAACCGGGCCAATAGGACCCAAAGTGGGCCCTTGGCCAAACATAACTAAACCCTAAAACCCTAGTTTTCAGCACTCTCTCTCCTCATTTGTTACACACACACGCTAAAAATTAGAAGGAGGGGGGGAGAACACTCTCTCAAGTTCTATCTTTCCCTTGATCTTCAAACCACCATAACTTTTGATCTAGAGCTCCGATTGCCGCATCATTTGTGGCCACGCGTTCACCGCAGAGAGCTCTACAAAACCCATACAATCAATCTTGAGGTAAGTCACGTTTTGCTCTTCGAATTTCCAGCCTTGTTTTCGAGTTTCATGAGCAAAAATGTTGAGATTTTGGGCTCTTTGATGTTATAGGACCCAACTCTCTTGAAGAAGAAGGTTAATCTTGTCTCATTGGACTTTTTTGTTCTATGATGTTTGGGTATTGAGATGTTGTGTATGGGTATGACGATAATGGCTTAGGTTGTGTATGTGTGAATATTGGAGCTTGATTAGTGATTTTGAAAAGTTTGAAAAAGGATTTGGTGGTGAAAAATATGTTCTTGGAAATGTTGAGACCTTAAGAGCTTGAGGAAAAAGTGGTTTGGAAGTGCTCTGGTTGAGCTTGGGAAATCGGCTAAGGTATGGTCTCGGTTTCCCGTATCTAATATGTAATGTGGTAGGAAATACTTAGGCTAGAGGCCCTAAGATAGGCATTGAATTGTTGATGTTGTTGAATGGTTGAAATATATGATGTGGTCATATATGTGATGATGATTATTGATGCCTTGATGGTATGATGTATGAGAAATATGCATGTTGTGGTATATGCTTGATGATTGATTATGGTTGAATTGTGGGTGGAACCATGTTGATGGTACGTATGATATTGATTGTGTACAATGATGATTTATTGGAATTGATGTTGTTGAAAGTTGGCATGAGGAAGAGTATATGATATGTCAATGTGTTTGAGTTTGAGCCACTTGGGTGAAGTGGGTTAAAATGATGGGATAGTGATTTTGGTGAATTGTGGTAAAGTGTCAATGTGTGAGTTGAGGAGGCTTGATGTTGAATTTGATATATTTTGATTGATTTCAAAGAAAAGTGATGAAATTGGCATGTTTTGATTGATTTTGAAAAGAGTTGAAAATGGCTTGTTTTGCAAATGGCACTTTGTGGTTTTGTATAAAAAACATGGTTTTTGGGCATACTTTGATGGGACATAACTTGGACTATGGATCTCTGTTTTGTGCCAAATCTGTTTAGAAATGAAATTGGATCCAGGATGTCCATGCCATTTGAAGAACGGGTAAAAAATGATTTAAAATAAGAAAGTTATGTCTGTTGGAAGATTGGGGGTTGAATTTGTGAATTCTGCAGCTTTTAACTTAGAAAATTTTTAGCAAAATTACCCCCCGCGCGTAGGCGCACTTGGCGCGTATGCGCCGTTCTTCTAGAAAGCGCCATCCACGCGTGCGCGTGGTGTGCGCGGGCACGCCGATGTGCTGCACCCAATGCCCAGCCATTTTCCAGAGAGTTGTGCCAGAACTGTGCCAGCTTTGTGCCTGGGGCACGAGAGCACCCACGCGTATGCGTGGCTGGCGCGAGCGCGTTGCTTGGGAATTTTTCAATCCACGCGTTAGTGTTCATGATGTATACGCGTCGATGAGTTTTGTGGCCATCCACGCGTGCGCGTGGAGTGTGCGTACGCGTGGCCCTGTTTTCATCCCAAAGTTGATTTTTGAGTTTTAAAAGCCAAATTTCATACTTCTAAGCCTTTGATCTCACCACTTATATCTTAAATCATTATGATATACCTAGCAATGAGAAAAGGAGCTAGAGAATGTGGTAACTTGCGAGTGAAGCAAGGGAAAAATTAATGATCAATGAGGATCAAAGATGATTATGTGAGATGCGGAGGATGGCGGTGGAAGTGCTTGTTATGCCATGGGCCGAAGGGCCGTAATTATTGATGAATTGGCTGGTTATGGATTTAACCGTGAGCCAGATGGCTAGATTATTGCCGTGTTACGGCGGAGCCACGATTATGGCTATGTATAAATGCATATATGCTGTTGAATGAATTGTGACTGTTGCACTTCCACTCTTGGAGATGAGAGTTTTCCTGGGAGGAAGCAGTGGCTAGCCACCACGTGCTCCAGGTTGAGACTCGAAGCTCTTTTGACCCAATGTCGTAAGTGTGGCCGGGCACTGTGAAAGACCCGGATGAGCTCGCCCCCGTAAATATTCACCAGTGAGGGTGATGGATATGGATC
Organism: Arachis stenosperma; assembly: GCF_014773155.1. Classification (NCBI taxonomy): domain Eukaryota; kingdom Viridiplantae; phylum Streptophyta; class Magnoliopsida; order Fabales; family Fabaceae; genus Arachis; species Arachis stenosperma. The sequence goes on along the minus strand of NC_080385.1, from coordinate 61,257,859 downwards.
ATGATTATGATCAAGTTTATGATGAGTATAACTCGAGTTGGGGATGTGCGACTGATGCATGGAAACTTGTCTCTCAACAAATTTCCCATCGGCAAGTGTACCGAATTGTCGTCAAGTAAAAACTCACTATAGAGTGAGGTCGAATCCCACAGAGATTGATTGATCAAGCAACTTTAATTAGAGGAATGTTCTAGTTGAACGAACCATGATTTGATTTGAGATTTGCAGAGAATTTAAATTGCGGAAAAGTAAATAGCAGAAAAAGTAAATGCTAGAAATAAAGAGCTGAATGTAAATGGCGGGAGGTGAATAGCAAAATCTTAAATGGAAATGGGGGAAATGCTCATAAAGTAAATGGCAAAAATTAAAGAGAATGGGTAAGATCAGAAATGGGGAGTTCATTGGGCTTAGGAGATGTTGCATTCTCCGGATCAAATTCATTTTCATCTCTTCCTCAATCAATGCATTCATTGATCTCCTTGGCAATCTTAAGTGATCGAATTCCAATTCCTTGGTAATCCAATCTCTCAAATCTTGATCAATAGCCAATTCCTTGGTCAATTGCTCAAGAGAAGAGATGAAGTATGGTCACTGATTATACCACATGCATTCCCAAATCAAGTATTGGTAGGATTATAGTCACATATCCATCCAAACCTAATTTGGTCCAGCATGAGAAAGCATTTCTAGCATGATCTCTTCATTCCTCTTCCAAGGTTCCGAAGAGATCCAAGTATGAATAGTTTCTTTTCCAAGATAACTACCCAATTAGATGAAGATTGAAAGCTTTCTAGTAAAATCAAGAGAAAAGATAGAAGAAGAAGAATGAAAACTATTATTGATCCATCAAATTGCAGCAGAGCACCCTAACCCAATGAAATGGGTTTAGTTGTTCATAGCTCTGGAAAATGAAAACAAAGATGGAGAATACATCATGAAAGTAAAACTAGAAGTTGCAAAGAAAGTAAAATACAGAGAGTAGTTCTATACCCAAGGCTCTCTAAAGTTTCCAACCCCCAATCAATTCAAAGCTACTCCTATATATATTACTCTTCTGATCTTCTAGTTGGCTCTTCAAATCTTGGGTGTGGGCCTCTGAATCTTGAGTTTGAAGCAGTTATCCTCTTTATTGGGCTTAGCTTTGCTTGCAGAGAGAAAATGTGAAGTAGGCAGGGACTTTGGCTTAGGACGTTAGTGGTGTCAACGTTAAGTGAAAGTGTGGGTTCGAGAACGTTAGTGACAATCACCTTTTTCACTAACATTCCTAACCCAAATATGATTACGTTGACTTCAACGTTAGTGGCACTAATGTGACCACTAACGTTGCCTCTTGGTCCTTCGCATACGTTATTGGGACTTACCTTTCCCAATAACGTGGTGAGTCACCCCTTCTCCTTACGTTAGAGTCCACGTTAACTAGGTTAACGTGGCTTCTAATGTAGCAATGCCAATTCTTCGAGAACGTTAGTGACAATTACCTTTGTCAATATCGTTCCAATGTGCCCCTACTTCCCACGTTAGAGTCCACGTTAACTAAGTTAACATGGCTTCTAATGTAGTCATGCTAGCCATCTCCAACGTTAGTGACAAAGGTGAGTGTCACTAACGTTGGCTCATCATCTCTTTATCCACGTTAGCTTCCACGTTAACAAAGTTAACTTGGGAGTTAACGTTGCTCATGGTGGCTCTTGGTGTTTCACCCCAACGTTAGTGACAAAGGTAGGTGTCACTAACGTTGGCGATCAATTGCTCTCTCCATGTTAGCTTCCACGTTAACCAAGTTAACGTGGGAGTAAACGTGGCTCATGGGGGCTTGGCCAACATTAGTGACAAAGGTTAGTGTCACTAACGTTGGCTTTTGTTTTCCAACGTTAGAGTCTACGTTAACTAAGTTAACGTGGCAACTAACGTGGCCACTCATGAGCTTGGTCCAACGTTAGTGACAAAGGAGAGTGTCACTAACGTTGGCCTTGTTTTTTCCTCCACGTTAGAGTTCACGTTAACTTAGTTAACGTGACTCTCAACGTGGGCTATGATGGCTTCGAGGGCGTTATTGGCGATTACCTTTTTCATTAACGTTGCAAGCTAGCTCCCATTCCACGTTAGAGGTCACGTTAGTCAGACTAACGTGGCTGCTAACGTGGTTCTTCTTTGCTTCCTTTGTCCTGAAATCAAGCAACAAAGTGCATCAAAGTTCTAGTCCAAGTCATGAGTCATGCATCATCCAATTTGTCATATAATTCATGCAAAATTCTCATGAAAACATGTAAAGTTCACAATGTATGCTTGAATCAAGATGTAAGTGAATATCCACCCAAAACTAGCTTATTTCTTAAGAAAATGTATGAAACTACCCTAAACACAGTAAAGAAAGGTCAGTGAAACTGGCCAAAATGCCCTGGCATCAGCGACAGAGGGACAGTCCAATGGTTAGCTACCAGGACTTGTCGGGTTTGCTCTATAACCGACAGATGATATCATCAGCCACTAGGGACAAGCATTCATCATATGCATACTATATCAATTGTTTGAGATTGCCTATTTGACTGCATATTACTTGCTAATTGTCTAAATGCCTTAATTGTTCCTATTTGTATATTTCTTGTTTGATATAACTGTGTTTGCTACATTATACTCCTGCTGGTGGTTGGGAGGTGTGAAGGAATTGGAAAGGGAAGTATTAGTTAGACTGAAGAATCTTTAGTCAGTCGCCACATATGGTTTAGCTTGTTTATAAGCTTTGATATTATCTGGAGGAAGTTCTAGGATTGCCTTTGACTTTCCTCTATTATTATGTATTATATATGTGGAAGTTGTTACCATGCTGGGGACCTCTGGTTCTCACCCATGCGGATTTTGTGGTTTTCAGATGCAGGATGTGAGGTTTCTCGCTGAGGCCTGCTGGAGACTTCTGGATTAGCGAAGATCCTTTGTTTTTGGGGACTCTGTTTTAGTTTATATGTTTTGCTTAGATACTTTTATCTCCATTAAATAATACAAACTGCAATGGCTCCTCTTATAGGAGATTTTGGAGAATAGGTTTTATGTATTTGTGTCCCTTTGGGTTTCCTTTGGGGTTTTCCTTATTTTATCATATGTATATATTGCTATATGCTCGGACCGGTTATCTTCGCAGCTGGATTTTGAGTCTTGATATTCCTGTTTTTGACACTCCTTTGTATATATATAATCTCGCGTTGGTTTATTCTTGTTCGTTACGTTATCGATCGGAGTGTTGCGCTTTCAAGTTGCGATTTTTTTGTTAACCCTTTTTTTCTACAAAGGCTCCTAGTTATAATCAATCATTCATACTACTATACGTACTAAATTTTTATTTTAGAGGTCGTAATACCTTGCCATCTCTAAATTGTGACTTAAGCATAAGACTCTGTATGGTAGGGTGTTACATTATGGTATCAGAGCAGTTCGTTCCTGTAGAGCCTGAGGGACGGACTGACTATGCTTCTGTGCATTCTCTGTATGTGTGTTATGTGCTATTAGTATATCTGCTTGATATAATTGGCATAAACATTCATGAGCATGCATTTGGGACTTTGAAGCACTAGACTTCCGATATTGAGACTGATCAACTTAATATCGATTGTTTGGTGTGTATAGGAACCAGATGGCGCCTTGTGGACACGGTAGAGGTCGTACTAATGCTTGTGCGCCGGATATTAACCCTAATGACCCGGTGAACTTTATGACGGCGTTGGTGAATATGGCTGCTGCTATGCAAGCCACTGCTGAGGCTCTTGGTCAACAGATGAACAACCATGGTAATGATGGAGGTGGAGTTCAGGGCCCGATAACATTGGCAAACTTTTTGAAGGTTAATCCACCTAAGTTCAAGGGAACTGCTAGCCCGACTGAGGCTGATACATGGTTTCAGGCTATAGAGCGAGCACTGTAAGCACAAGTGGTACCTGAAAGACAGCGTGTCAAGTTTGCTACCTATATGCTCACTGGTGAAGCGTCGCATTGGTGGCAAGGTATCCGACGTCTTCTGCAACAGGGTGATGACTATATCACCTGGAATGTCTTTCAAGAGGAGTTCTATAAGAAGTACTTTCCGACTTCTGCCAGGACGGCTAAGGAACTTGAGTTACTACAGCTGAAGCAGGGTACCATGTCCGTATCTGTGTATACTGACAAGTTTAAAGAGCTGTTCAGGTTCTCTCATATGTGTCAAGGGACTCCGGTGGAATATGAGGAATGGAAGTGTGTTAAGTATGAAGGAGGACTCCGGAGCGATATCTTCAGCTCAGTGGGACCAATGGAGATCAGAACTTTCTTCGAGTTGGTAAACAAGTGTAGGGTTGCTGAAGAGTGTGTAAAAAGGGCAACCGCTGAGAAAGGGAGTCACAAAGGATCATTCCCACAGAACCGAGGAAAGAGCTTTGCAGTTAGGGGTCCACCTTTCAAGAGGGGAGGTTCCTTTAGGAGGCCCAACAACAACAACTCCCAAGGAAGAAGTTTGGGAAGCAGCCTCAGAATGATCAAGCTTGTACTAGATGTGGGAGTCACCATCCGGGGGCACCATGCAAGGCCGGATGGGGCTTGTGCTACAATTATGGAAAAGCGGGGCACAAAGCCGCTAGTTGTCCGGAGAAGCAGAAGCAAGGTACTGGGAAGGCACAACAGACTGGTCGGGTGTTCACCACTTCAGCTATAGGTGCTAAGGGATATGAGGCACTTATTCAAGGTAACTGTGAAATGGCTGGTCAAAATTTAAATGCTTTATTCGATTCGGGAGCATCACATTCATTCATTGCATTTGAGAAAGCCCATGAGTTAGGATTGAAGATTGTAACTTTAGGTTATGACCTAAAAGTGTATAATGTTACCCATGAAGCCATGGTAACTAAGCTAGGATGCCCGAAAGTTTCCTTTAGGTTCAAGCAGCGTGATTTTATTCATAATTTAATCTGCTTACCGATGATCGGTCTTGATCTTATCTTGGGATTGGACTGGTTATCTAAGAACCATGTCCTGCTTGATTGTTCTACAAAGTTGGTGTACTTTATGCCGGAAGATACAGAAGGGCCGGTCATAGTGAATAATTATTACTTGAATTCGATGATGGTGAACTGTTCTGGAATTGAATGTCAGGGTATCCTGTTGTTAACCGCGGGCATTTCGGGTGATGATCAAAGGATGGAGCAGATTCCAGTTGTGTGTGAGTTTTCGGAAGTGTTTCCCGATTTTATTAATGAGTTTTCACCTAACCGAGAGGTTGAGTTTGCTATTAAATTGGTGCCTAGGGTGGGACCAATCTCAAGTGCTCCTTATAGGATGTCACCGTTAGAGATGGACGAGCTAAAGTCTCAGTTAGAGGATTTGTTGGGAAAGAATTTTATACGACCAAGTGTCTCTCCGTGGGGTGCGCCAGTGCTACTGGTAAAGAAGAAAGATGGGAGTATGTGGCTCTGTGTGGATTACAGGCAGCTAAACAAGGTCACAATAAAGAATAAATACCCATTTCCGAGAATTGATGATCTCATGGATCAGTTAGAAGGAGTTGGGGTTTTCTCCAAGATCAATTTGCGATCCAGTTATCACCAGATAAGGGTGAGGGGTGAGGATATCCCTAAGACCGCTGTCAGGACTCGTTATGGTCATTACGAGTACACTATGATGTCTTTTGGATTGACGAACGCTCCTGCGGTATTCATGGATTACATGAATAGAGTTTTCCGTCCGTTTTTGGATAAATTCGTTGTTGTCTTCATTGATGACATACTGATTTATTCCAAGACTGAGGAAGAGCATGCAGAACACTTGAGGACCGTGTTACAGATTCTTAAGGAGAAGAAACTCTATGCGAAACTGTCTAAGTGTGAGTTTTGGAAGAGTGAGGTAAAGTTTTTGGGCCACGTGGTGAGTAAAAAGGGAATAGCCGTAGATCCAACTAAGGTGGAGGCTGTGATGGATTGGAAGCAACCAACCACCGTAACGGAGATAAGGAGTTTTCTGGGCTTAGCTGGCTATTACCGAAGGTTTATCAAGGGCTTTTCACAGATAGCCTTGCCAATGACAAAGTTAACCCGCAAAGACACTCCATTTGTTTGGACTCCTGAGTGCGAGGAGAGCTTTCAGGCATTGAAGAAAAAGTTGACCACTGCACCTGTGTTAGTGTTACCTGAGCCGAACGAGCCTTTTGAGGTGTACTGTGATGCCTCATTAAAGGGTCTAGGGTGCGTGCTGATGCAGCATCATAATGTGGTGGCGTATTGATAAACCACTATTTTAAGGTTTATATTGTGTTTAATTGTGTGGTTTTATCATGATCCTTACCCACTTATTCATTAATTTAGCATGCAATTATGTTTCCTTCCTGAAATTATTACATGATTGAAAACTGCTTCCTAGAGACTTTTAATTATGCATTTTAATTCTCCTTAATTCCATTCGATGCCGTAATCTGTGTGTTAAGTGTTTCAGGCTTTATAGGGCATGAATGAGTTAGAGATTGGAAAGGAAGCTAGCAAAAATGGAAGGAACACGAGAAATTGAGGAGATAACCAGCGAAAAGTGATGCGGCCGCATGGCTCACGCGTTCGCGCGATAGAGGAGAAATCGCAGTGACACGGCCGCATAGCTCACGCGACCGCGCGGATTGAAAAAGCACAAATTGATGCTGAAGCGTGGACGACGCGAACGCGTGGCAAGGGAAAACGCGGATGACGCGTCCGCATGGATGACGCGGTCGCATGACGTGCGCGATCTCCATAATCTGCAGAATTCGCTGCGGGCCATTTTGGACCCTATTTCGACCCAGTTTTCGGCCCAGAATAGCAGACTAGAGCCAGAGAACATGCAAAAACCAGAACAACAATTCATTCTAGACAGTTTTAGTTTTAGATCTAGTTTTTACTCCTCCTCTAGGTTTTTCTCTCTAGACATTCATAGTTCTTAGGATTTTATTTTTCTACCACTTTTTGCATTGGGATACTGAGAAGAGTTATTACCTCATCAAGACTTCGTCATTCTAGTTCGTTTTCTTTACTTGGCTTTACTCTTCCATGTTCTTTGCTTTGTTTAATTTTACCATTGGAATATTTTTAGGATTATTTAATACAAGGATTACTTTTATTTTTAATTGATTATTTTGATTTTTATTTACAATATCTTTCTTCAATTCCCTTTCATATGTTATGAATTTTTCATTCACAATGAGCGAGTAGTTCCCTAACTTGATGGGGAGTTGATGGAAAGGAACCCTTGAGTTGAAAGGCTTAAAAGAAAGATTGTAATTGGGTTTATTGTTGGATTACCCTCTAGTCACTAACACCAATCCCTTTTAATTAAGTGGGTTGCAACTTGTGAACGGACGTAGCATTCCGACTTGTTTGACTTTCCCATACCTAGTAAGAGATAACTAAACAGGATAACCTTTAATTATCAATTAATCTAGAGAGTAATTCAACAATACTGGGACTTCCAACTAATCAACTCCCAGTCAAGGCTTTTATATACATTATTCAAATTCTCCAATTTTATTTCCTGTTCACTCAACTCAAACCTTTTTGAAAACATATGATTAATAAAATAGCACACTTTTCTGCAACTCGTTGGGAGACGACCTGGGATTCATACTCTCAGTATTTTAATTTCAAATTTCTGTGACACCTTTCTAAATTGATAAGTAGATTTCTGGCAAGTTAAGAACTATACTTGCAACGTATATATTTTAATAATTTTTAATTCTCCAATTTCTGCCCGCATCACGTATGCCTCACGACAGTTGAGACCTCATGAAGTTAGTTACCCTACGCACGATTTGGAACTCGCTGCAGTTGTGTTTGCCTTGAAGGTGTGGAGGCATTATCTCTTTGGGGTTAAGTTCCAAGTCTTCTCCGATCACAAGAGTTTGAAATATCTCTTTGATCATAAAGAGCTTAATATGAGGCAAAGAAGGTGGATGAAATTATTGAAGGACTATGACTTTAAGTTGAATTACCATCCGGGAAAGGCGAATGTAGTGGCAGATGCGTTAAGTCGGAAGTCATTATATGCGGCATGGATGATGCTTCAAGAGGAGAAGTTGCTCAAGGCATTCGAGAGTCTGGAAAGTGGTGCTCGAGAAGTATCCGGAACTTTGTGTTTGAGCCGATTTGAAATCTCAAGTGACTTTAAGTCCGAACTCCTAAAGGCTCATCAAAATGATGAAGCATTATCGAAGGTGTTACCGGCTATTGAGCAAGGGAAACAGTGGAGAGTGTCGGAAGAAAAAGATGGGTTATGGAGGTTCAAGGGTAGGATCATTGTGCCGGATGTTGGCACTTTGAGGCAAGATATTTTAAAGGAGGCACACAAAAGCGGATTCTCCATTCACCTGGGAAGTACTGATGAGCGGATAATTTGTACGCTTTTTGGCATTGTTTTTAGTATGTTTTTAGTATGTTTTAGTTAGTTTTAGTATATTTTTATTAGTTTTTAGTTAAAATTCACTTTTCTGGACTTTACTATGAGTTTGTGTGTTTTTCTGTGATTTCAGGTATTTTCTGGCTGAAATTGAGGGACCTGAGCAAAAATCTGATTCAGAGACTGAAAAGGACTATAGATGCTGTTGGATTCTGACCTCCCTGCACTCGAAGTGGATTTTCTGGAGCTACAGAAGCCTAATTGGCGCGCTCTCAACGGCGTTGGAAAGTAGACATCCTGAGCTTTCCAGCAATGTATAATAGTCCATACTTTGCCCGAGATTTGATGGCCCAAACCGGCGTTCCAAATCAGCTCAAGAATGCCCGGCGTTAAACGCCGGAACTGGCACAAGAATGGGAGTTAAACGCCCAAACTGGCACAAAAGCTGGCGTTTAACTCCAAGAAGAGTCTCTACACAAAAATGCTTCAATGCTCAGCCCAAGCACACACCAAGTGGGCCCGAAAGTGGATTTTTCTATCATTTACTCATTTCTGTAAACCTTAGGCTACTAGTTCTTTATAAATAAGACCTTTTGCTATTGTATTTTCATCGGAGGATCTTAGATCATCTTTAGATCTTTGAATCTTTTGATCATGTATTGGGAGGCTGGCCATTCGGCCATGCCTAGACCTTGTTCTTATGTATTTTCAACGGTGGAGTTTCTACACACCATAGATTAAGGTGTGGGGCTCTGCTGTACCTCGAGTATTAATGCAATTACTATTGTTCTTCTATTCAATTCAGCTTATTCTTATTCCAAGATATTCATTCGCACTCAAGAACTTGATGAATGTGATGATTATGTGACGCTCATCATCATTCTCACTTATGAACGCGTGCCTGACAACCACTCCCGTTCTACAAGCAAACAAGGCTTGAATGTTTATCTCTTGGATCCCTTAATCGGAATCTTCGTGGTATAAGCTAGAATTGATGGCGGCATTCAAGAGAATCCGTAAGGTCTAAACCTTGTCTGTGGTATTCTGAGTAGGATTCAATGATTGAATGACTGTGACCAGGTTCAAACTCCTGAAGGCTGGGCGTTAGTGACAGACGCAAAAGAATCAATGGATTCTATTCCAACCTGATTGAGAACCGACAGATGAATAGCCGTGCCGTGACAGGGTGTGTTGAACATTTTCACTGAGAGGACGGGACTGTAGCCACTGACAACGGTGATGCCCATCATACAGCTTGCCATGGAAAGGAGTAAGAAGGATTGGATGAAGACAGTAGGAAAGCAGAGAGACGGAAGGGACAAAGCATCTCCATTCGCTTATCTGAAGTTCTCACCAATGAATTACATAAGTATCTCTATCTTTACTTTATGCTTTATTCATATATCATCCATAACCATTTGAATCTGCCTGACTAAGATTTACAAGGTGACCATAGCTTGCTTCATACCAACAATCTCCGTGGGATCGACCCTTACTCGCGTAAGGTTTATTACTTGGACGACCCAGTGCACTTGCTGGTTAGTTGTGCGAAGTTGTGTTTATACCATGGTATTGAGCACCAAGTTTTTGGATTCATTACCGGGGATTATTTGAGTTGTGAAAAGTAGTGATCACAATTTCGTGCACCAAGTACTAAGATGTACCATGATTTAAAGGTGATGTTCTGGTGGCCGGGTATGAAGAATGATGTGGCAGAATATGTTTCAAAGTGCTTAGCTTGTCAAAAGGTAAAGATTGAACATCAAAGACCTTCCGGGATGTTGCAACCATTAGAGATTCCACATTGGAAGTGGGAAAGTATTGCAATGGACTTTGTGTCAGGGTTGCCAAGGACTAGGGCTGGTTTTGATACTATCTGGGTGATTGTGGACCGACCGACGAAGTCAGCTCACTTTTTACCCATTCGTATGACTTACACCCTTGAGGAGCTAGCACGGTTATACATAAAGGAGATTGTGAGACTTCATGGTGTACCTGCTACTATAATCTCTGATAGAGATCCTCGTTTCACTTCAAGGTTCTGAGGTGCATTTCAAAAAGCTTTTGGAACCTGACTAAGCTTGAGCACGACTTACCATCCTCAAACAGATGGTCAATCTGAGAGGACGATCCAAACACTAGACGATATGTTGAGAGCTTGTGTTTTGGACCAACCGGCGAGTTGGGATCGGTATATGCCATTAGTGGAGTTTGCATACAATAATAGTTATCATGCGATCATCAAAATGGCTCCGTATGAGGCCTTGTATGGGAGGAAATGTAAATCTCTGCTATGTTGGTATGAAGCTGGAGAGAAATGCTTTTTGGGACCGGAAATGATAGCTGAGACTACTGAACAAGTCAAGAAAATCCGAGATAGGATGCTTACGGCGCAGAGTTGTCAAAAGAGTTACGCCGATCAGAGGCGAAAGCCCTTAGAATTTGAGGAAGGAGACCATGTTTTCCTTAAGGTTACTCCGACCATGAGAGTAGGTAGGGCGATTAAAACAAAGAAGTTGAATCCTCGATACATTGGTCCATTTCAGATCCTGGAGAGGATTGGACCGGTGGCGTATCGGATGGCTCTACCACCACACCTTTCGAACCTGCACGACGTATTTCACGTGTCGCAGCTGAGGAAGTACACTCCTGATGCTAGCCACGTGTTTTGGAACCTGAGTCGGTTCAGTTAAGGGAAGATTTGACGCTTCCAGTGGCTCCAGTCAGAATTGATGATACTAGTATCAAACGGTTGCGTGGAAAGGAGATTTCATTAGTCAAAGTGGCTTGGAGTCGAGGCGGTGTTGAGGAACACACTTGGGAACTTGAGTCGGAGATGCGAACGGATTATCTGCACTTATTCTCAGGTATTTGCATTTGAATTTTGTGGGTAAAATTCCCAATTAGGTGGGTAGAATGTAAAATCCAGTTAATTAATGGCTAATTAACCCATAAATGAGAATTTATTCTAGAAAGCCCAAAATGTGATTTTTATGGCTAAATGTGATAGAGGAGATTGAGACGAGAATTTTGGTACCAATTTTATAGAATTCGGACCAAGATTGGACCGAACGGGCCAAACCAGGCCAACCGGACCCAAAGTGGGCCCTTGGCCCAATATAACTAAACCCTAAAACCCTATTTTTCAGTACTCTCTCTCCTCATTTGTTACACACACACGCTGAAAATTAAAAGGAAGGGGGGGGGGGGGAAGAACACTCTCTCAAGTTCTATCTCTCCCTTGATCTTCAAGCCACCATAACTTTTGATCTAGAGCTCCGATTGCCGCACCTTTTGTGGCCATGCGTTCACCGTGGAGAGCTCTACAAAATCCATACAATCAATCCTGAGGTAAGCCACGTTTTTCTCTTCGAATTTCCAGCCTTGTTTTCGAGTTTCATGAGCAAAAATGTTGAGATTTTGGGCACTTTGATGTTATAGGACCCAACTCTCTTGAAGGAGAAGGTTAATCTTGTCTCCTTGGACCTTGGGTGTGGTAAGATTCTCAAACCTAGTGTAATTTATTGTTCTATGATGTTTGGGTATTGAGATGTTGTGTATGGGTATGATGATTGTGTCATAGGTTGTGTGTGTGTGAATATTGGAGCTTGATTGGTGATTTTGAAAAGCTTGAAAATGGATTTGGTGGTGAAAAATCTGTTCTTGGAAGTGTTGGGGCCTTGAGAGCTTGAGAAAAAAGTGGTTTGGAAGTGCTCCGGTTGAGCTTGGGAAATCAGCTAAGGTATAGTCTCGATTTCCCGTATCTAATATGTAATGTGGTAGGAAATACTTAGGCTAGAGGCCCTAAGATAGGCATTGAATTGTTGATGTTGTTGAATGGTTGAAATATATGATGTGGTCATATATGTGATGATGATTATTGATGCCTTGATGGTATGATGTATGAGAAATATGCATGTTGTGGTATATGCTTGATGATTGATTATGGTTGAATTGTGGGTGGAACCATGTTGATGGTACGTATGATATTGATTGTGTACAATGATGATTTATTGGAATTGGTGTTGTTGAAAGTTGGCATGAGGAAGAGTATATGATATGTCAATGTGTTTGAGTTTGAGCCACTTGGGTGAAGTGGGTTAAAATGATGGGATAATGATTTTCGTGAATTGTGGTAAAGTGTCAATGTGTGAGTTGAGGAGGCTTGATGTGGAATTTGATATATTTTGATTGATTTCAAAGAAAAGGGATGAAATTGGTAGGTTTTGATTGATTTTGAAAAGAGTTGAAAATGGCTTGCTTTGTAAATGCCACTTTGTGGTTTTGTATGAAAAATATGGTTTTTGGGCATACTTTGACGGGACATAACTTGGACTACGAATATCTATTTTGTGCCAAATCTGTTTAGAAATGAAATTGGATTCGGGATGTCCATGCCGTTCGAAGAACGGGTAAAAAACGATTTAAAATAAGAAAGTTACGTCCGTTGGAAGATTGGGGGTTGAATTTGTGAATTCTGCAGCTTTTAACTTAGAAAATTTTTAGCAGAATGACCCCTGCGCGTAAGCGCACTTAGCGCGTACGCGCCATTTTTCTAGAAAGCGCCATCCACGCGTGCGCGTGGTTTGCGCGGGCGCGCCGATGTGCTGCACCCAATGCCCAGCTATTTTCCAGAGAGTTGCGCAAGAACTGTGCCAACTTTGTGCCTGGGGCACGAGAGCACCCACGCGTGCGCGTGGCTGACGCGTGCGCGTCGCTTGGCAATTTTTCAATCCACGCGTTAGCGTGCATGACGCATACGTGTCGATGAGTTTTGTGGCCATCCACGTGTGCGCGTGGAGTGCGGATTTAACCGTGAGCCGGATGGCTAGATTATGGATTTAACTGTGAGCCGGATGGCTAGATTATTGCCGTGTTATAGCGGAGCCATGATTATGGCTATGTATAAATGCATATATGCTGTTGAATGAATTGTGAATGTTGCACTTCTACTGTTGGAGATGAGTGTTTCCCTGGGAGGAAGTAGTGGCTACCCACCACGTGCTCCAGGTTGAGACTCGAAGCTCTTTTGACCCTATGTCATAACTGGGCACTGTGAAAGACCCGGATGAGCTCGCCCCCCCGTTAATATTCACCAGTGAGGGTGATGGATACGGATCATGATTATGATCAAGTTTATGATGAGTATAACTCAAGTTGGGGATGCGCGACAGAGGGACAGTCCAATGGTTAGCTACCAGGACTTGTCGGGTTGGCTCTATAACCGACAGATAATATCATTAGCCACTACGGACAGGCATTCATCATATGCATACTATATAAATTGTTTGAGATTGCCTATTTGACTGCATATTACTTGCTAATTGTCTAAATGCCTTAATTGTTCCTATTTTTATATTTCTTGTTTGATATAACTGTGTTTGCTACATTATACTCCTGCTGGTGGTTGGGAGGTGTGAAAGAATTGGAAAGGGAAGTATTAGTTAGACTGAAGAATCTTTAGTCAGTCACCACATATGGTTTAGCTTGTTTATAAGCTTTGATATTATCTGGAGGAAGTTCTAGGATTGCCTTTGGCTTTCCTCTATTATTATGTATTATATATGTGGAAGCTGTTACCATGCTGGGGACCTTTAGTTCTCACCCATGCGGATTTTGTGGTTTTCAGATGTAGGACGTGAGGTTTCTCGCTGAGGCCTGCTGGAGACTTCTGGATTAGCGAAGATCTTTTGTTCTTGGGGATTCTGTTTTAGTTTATATGTTTTGCTTAGATACTTTTATCTCCATTAAATAATACAAACTGCGATGGCTCCTCTTATAGGAGATTTTAGAGAATAGGTTTTATGTATTTGTGTCCCTTTGGGTTTTCTTTGGGGTTTTCCTTATTTTATCATATGTATATATTGCTATATGCTCGGACCGGGATAGAGGTATTAAGTTGATGCTCGCTCCCAGGTCATAGAGTCCTTTATCAATCATTGTTTCTCCTATGGCACAGGGAATATGAAAACTCCCTGGATCCTTCCTCTTTGTGGGTAGCCCTGGTTGAATGAGAGCACTGCAATCCCTATTCATCTTTATTGTTTGTCCACCTTTCAATGAACTCTTTCTGGCTAACAGCTCCTTTATATACTTTATGTAGGAAGGCATTTGCTGGAGGGCTTTAATGAATGGTATATTTACATCAAGAGATGCAAACATGTCGAGGAATCTTGAATACATCCTCCCTGCTACACCACCTTTAAGCCTTTGAGGAAAGGGTGCATATGGGTTAAGTGTCTCCTTCTTCTTCAGCTCTTCCTTGAGTGTGGGTTGAGGTGCATGGCTCCTTTCTTCCTGATTTCCATTTTGATTGTCTTGGAGGTGTTCTACTTCATTCATACTCCTCTCATCACTTGTGGTGATCATCTTACATTCTTCCCACCTTACTTTCTTTGTTTCTCCTCTTGGATTCTTCTCTGTGTCACTAGGAAATCCATCAGTGGGTTTGGGAATTTTTTGAGATAGATACCCTACTTGGCACTCCATTTTCTTGATGTTTTCCCCTTGGTTTTTGATATTAGCTCGCACTTCTTCCTTAAACACCTTGTTATCTTGGACTTCTCAGCATAAATCTTCAAGTAGAGTCTCAATCTTTGAAAGTCTATGCTCTGTTAGTGATGATGGGTTGAGATTAGGTGGTTGAGAAGGGTGGTTAGGTGGTTGTTGATAGGATCTCTGTGAGGTATGTTGGTGAGTTGCATTGTTGTTGGAGTTGAGGTTGTGGCGTCTCTAGTCTTGACCTTGGTCTTGTTGATTCCCCCAACCAAAGTTGGGGTGATTTCTCCATCTAGAGTTGTAGGTTTTGGAGTATGGGTCATGAATTTATCTAGGTGAGTTTCCAACATAGTTGGTTTGTTCCCAGTCACCTTCTTCTCCTATATTCACTCCTTCTTGAGTTGGCGATGAAGTAATGACTGCTGCAACTTGGTTTTCCTCCACCTTCTTGGTGAGATCTGCTAGCTGCTTGGTGATCACCTTATTTTGGACTAGCAATGCATCCATGTGGTTCAGCTCCATTACTCCTCGAGTGTTACTTTATTCAAAGGCATACAAGTAGTCATTTTCGACTACTGTTTCAATGACATCTATGGCTTCTTTGGATTTCTTCTTGTTTAGAGAGCCCCCTGATGAATGATCTACAACCTTCTTTGACTCATAGGAAAGACCTTCATAGAAAATGTGAAGTTGAACCCATTCATTGAACATATCTGGTCGGCATCTTCTTGTTAAGTCCTTGAACCTCTCCCATGCCTCATAGAGAGTCTCACCATCTTGTTGCCTGAAAGTCTGCACCTCAGCTCTCAGCCTGTTAATTCTTTGAGGAGGATAGAATCTTGCCAAAAATTTGTTCACCACATCTTCCCAATTTGTCAGTCTCTCCTTTGGAAAGGATTTGAGCCACTTGGATGCCTTGTCTTTGAATGAAAAAGGGAACAACAGCAGCCTATAGACATCCGGGTGGACTCCATTAGACTTCATAGTGTCACAAATTCTCAGGAAGGTGGTTAGATGTTGATTGGGGTCTTCTTGAGCACTTCCTCCAAATGAGCAGTTGTTCTAAACAAGGGTGATGAGCTGGGGTTTTAGTTCAAAGTTGTTGGCATGTATGGTGGGCTTCTGGATGCTACTTCCACAGTTTCCTGGATTTGGATTAATGTAGGAGCCTAGAACTCTCCTTTCTTGCTCAGCATGATTTGCAAGGCCTTCTCTAGCATGGTTATGAGCTTCTTCTTCATGATTGTTTTCCAAGTTCTCTTCCATGTTGGGTTTAAAGTACTCTTCCTCTTCCTCAACACCAACAACTCCTTTCCCTCTTGCTTCCTGGTGCACGAAATTGTGATCATCAATGGCGCCATCAACATGGTACGCTCATTGCAATCTCAACTCTTTATCACAACTCCGCAGAACTAACCAGCAAGTGCACTGGGTCGTCCAAGTAATAAACCTTAGGCGAGTAAGGGTCGATCCCACGGAGATTGTTGGTATGAAGCAAGCTATGGTCACCTTGTAAATCTTAGTCAGGCAGGCTCAAATGGGTATAGATGATGAATGAAACATAAAGATAAAGATAGAGATACTTATGCAATTCATTGGTGAGAACTTCAGATAAGCGAATGGAGATGCTTTGTCCCTTCCGTCTCTCTGCTTTCCTACTGTCTTCATCCAATCCTTCTTACTCCTTTCCATGGCAAGCTGTATGCAAGGGTTTCACCGTTGTCAGTGGCTACCTCCCATCCTCTCAGTGGAAATGTTCAACGCACCCTGTCACGGCACGGCTATCCAGCTGTCGGTTCTCGATCATGTCGGAATAGAATCCAGTGATTCTTTTGCGTCTGTCACTAACGCCCCACAATCGCGAGTTTGAAGCACGTCACAGTCATTCAATCATTGAATCCTACTCAGAATACCACAGACAAGGTTTAGACCTTCCGGATTCTCTTGAATGCCGCCATCAATTCTAGCTTATACCACGAAGATTCTGGTTAAAGAATCCAAGAGATAAACATTAGAGCCTTGATCGCTTGTAGAACAGAAGTGGTTGTCAGTCACTCGTTCATAAGTGAGAATGATGATGAGCGTCACATAATCATCACATTCATCAATTTCTTGAGTGCGAATGAATATCTTGGAATAAGAACAAGCTGAGTTGAATAGAAGAACAATAGTAATTGCATTAATACTCGAGGTACAGCAGAGCTCCACACCTTAATCTATGGTGTGTAGAAACTCCACCGTTGAAAATACATAAGAACAAGGTCTAGGCATGGCCGTGAGGCCAGCCCCCCAGTTCCGGCGTTTAACGCTGGGAATTCTGAAGGTGACTTTGAACGCCAGTTTAGGCTATCAAATCTTGAGCAAAGTATAGACTATCATATATTGCTGGAAAGCCCAGGATGTCTACTTTCCAAAGCCATTGAGAGCGCGCCAATTGCGCTTCTGTAGCTCTAGAAAATCCACTTCGAGTGCAGGGAGGTCAGAATCCAACAGCATCTGCAGTCCTTTTCAGTCTCTGAATCAGATTTTTGCTCAGGTCCCTCAATTTCAGCCAGAAAATACCTGAAATCACAGAAAAACACACAAACTCATAGTAAAGTCCAGAAAAGTGAATTTTAACTAAAAACTAATAAAAATATACTAAAAACTAACTAAATCCTACTAAAAACATACTAAAAACAATGCCAAAAAGCGTATAAATTATCCGCTCATCACAACACCAAACTTAAATTGTTGCTTGTCCTCAAGCAACTGAAAATCAAATAAGATAAAAAGAAGAGAATATACTATAGACTCCAAATTATCAATGAAACTTAGCTCCAAATTAAATGAGCGGGACTAGTAGCTTTTTGCCTCCGAACAGTTTTGGCATCTCACTTTATCCTTTGAAATTCAGAATGATTGGCTTCTTTAGGAACTCAGAATCCAAATAGTGTTATTGATTCTCCTAGTTAAGTATGATGATTCTTGAACACAGCAACTTATTGAGTCTTGGCCGTGGCCCAAAGCACTCTGTCTTCCAGTATTACCACCGGATACATACATGCCACAGACACATAATTGGGTGAACCTTTTCAGATTGTTACTCAGCTTTGCTAGAGTCCCCAATTAGAGGTGTCCAGGGTTCTTAAGCACACTCTTTTTGCCTTGGATCACAACTTTATTTCTTTCTTTTTCTTTCTTTTTCTCTTTCTCCTTTTTTCGTTTTTTTTTTCCTCTTTTTTTTTTTGTATTCACTGCTTTTTCTTGCTTCAAGAATCATTTTTATGATTTTTCAGATCCTCAGTAACATGTCTCCTTTTTCATCATTCTTTCAAGAGCCAACAATTTTAACATTCATGAACAACAAATTCAAAAGACATATGCACTGTTCAAGCATACATTCAGAAAACAAAAAGTATTGTCACCACATCAAACTAATTAAGCTAGTTTTAAAGATGAATTCGAAATCCTGTACTTCTTGTTCTTTTGTAATAAAAACAGTTTTCATTTAAGAAAGGTGATGGATTTATAGGACATTCATAACTTTAAGGCATAGACACTAAGACACTAATGATCATAAGACACAAACATGGACAAACATAAGCATAAATTTTCAAAAAACAGAAAAATGAAGAACAAGGAAATTAAAGAACGGGTCCACCTTAGTGATGGCGGCTTGTTCTTCCTCTTGAAGGTCTTATGGAGTGCTTGAGCTCCTCAATGTCTCTTCCTTGCCTTTGTTGCTCCTCTCTCATGATTCTTTGATCTTCTCTAATTTCATGAAGGAGGATGGAATGTTCTTGGTGCTCCACCCTTAGTTGTCCCATGTTGGAACTCAATTCTCCTAGGGAGGTGTTGATTTGCTCCTAGTAGTTTTGTGGAGGAAAGTGCATCCCTTGAGGCATTTCAGGGATTTCATGATGAGTGGGGTCTCTTGTTTGCTCCATCCTTTTCTTAGTGATGGGCTTGTCCTCATCAATGAGGATGTCTCCTTCTATGTCCACTCCAACTGAATAACAGAGGTAACAAATGAGATGAGGAAAGGCTAACCTTGCCAAGGTAGAGGACTTGTCCGCCACCTTATAGAGTTCTTGGGCTATAACCTCATGAACTTCCACTTCCTCTCCAATCATGATACTATGAATCATGATGGCCCGGTCTATAGTAACTTCGGACCGGTTGCTAGTGGGAATGATTGAGCGTTGGATAAACTCCAACCATCCTCTAGCCACGGGCTTGAGGTCATGCCTTCTCAATTGAACCGGCTTCCCTCTTGAATCTCTCTTCCATTGGGCGCCCTCTTCACAAATGTCAGTGAGGACTTGGTCCAACCTTTGATCAAAGTTGACCCTTCTAGTGTAAGGATGTTCATCTCCTTGCATCATGGACAAGTTGAATGCCAACCTTACATTTTTCGGACTAAAATCTAAGTATTTCCCCCGAACCATTGTAAGCCAATTCTTTGGGTTCGGGTTCACACTTTGATCATGGCTCTTGGTGATCCATGCATTGGCATAGAACTCTTGAACCATCAAGATTCTGACTTGTTGAATGGGGTTGGTAAGAACTTCCCAACCTCTTCTTCGAATCTCATGTCGGATCTCCGGATATTCACTATTTTTGAGTTTGAAAGGGACCTCAGGGATCACTTTCTTCAAGGCCACAACTTCATAGAAGTGGTCTTGATGCACCCTTGAGATGAATCTCTCCATCTCCCATGACTCGGAGGTGGAAGCTTTTGCCTTTCCTTTCCTCTTTCTAGAGGTTTCTCCGGCCTTGGATGCCATAAATGGTTATGGAAAAACAAAAAGCAACGCTTTTACCACACCAAACTTAAAAGGTTTGCTCGTCCTCGAGCAAAAGAAGAAAGAAGAGAGTAGAAAAAGAAGAAATAGAGGAGATGGAGGTGGCTTTGTGGTTCGGCCAAAGGGGGAAGAAGTAGTGTTTAGGGTGTGGGAAAATGAAGGAGTGAAGAAGGGTTTATATAGGGGTAGAGGTATTGAGGTGATTGGTGAATGGGTGAAGAAGAAAGAGGGTGGTGGGGTTGGTGGGGATCCTGTGGGGTCTACAGATCCTGAGGTGTTAAGGAAAAGTCATCCCTGCACCAAATGGCATGCAAAAATGCGTTTTGAGCCAATTCTGGCATTAAACGCCGGGCTGGTGCCCATTTCTGGCGTTTAACGCCAAGTGCTTGCCCTTTTCTGGAATTTAACGCCAGTCTGGTGCCCCTTTCTGGCGTTAAACGCCCAGAATGGTGCCAGACTGGGCGTTAAACGCCCATTGGTGCGCGAAATTGTGAACAATACTTTTTCACAACTCAAATAATCCCCGGTAATGGCTCCAAGAACTTGGTGCGCCTAATACCATGGCATTACACAACTTCGCACAACTAACCAGCAAGTGTACTGGGTCGTCCAAGTAATAAAACCTTACGTGAGTAAGGGTCGATCCCACGGAGATTGTTAGTATTGAAGCAAGCTATGGTCATCTTGTAAATCTTAGTCAGGCAGACTCAAATGTATATGATGATGATAAACGAAAATAACAGAAAAGGTAAAGATAGAGATACTTATGTATATCATTGGTGTATGAGCTTCAGACAAGTGTATGAAGATGCCTTCCCTTCCGTCTCTCTGCTTTCCTACAGTCTTCATCCAATCCTTCTTACTCCTTTCCATGGCAAACTTGTGTAGGGTCTCACTGTTGTCAGCAGCTACCTCCCATCCGCGCAGTGAAAGCTAATGCAGAGCACTCTGTCACAGTGCCGCCAATCACCGGTTTGGTTCCCTCCCCTACCGGAATAGAATCACTCTTTTGCGTCTGTCACTAACGCCCAGTAGGTTACAGGTTTGAAGCACGTCACAGTCATTCAGTCATTGAATCCTACTCAGAACACCACAGACAAGGTTAGACCTTCCGGATTCTCTTGAATGCCGCCATCAGTTCTTGCCTATACCACGAAGACTCTGATCTCATGGAATGGCTGGCTCGTTTGTCAGACGAGCACTCGGTTGTCAGGCGATCAACCATGCATCATGCAATCAGAAATCCAAGAGATATTCACTAAAGCCTTGAATGCTTGTAGAACAAGAATGGTTGTCAGTCATCTTGTTCATAGGTTGAAGAACAAGTGATATCTTAGATAAAGAACAAGCGGAGTTGAATGGAAGAACAATAGTAATTGCATTAATACTCGAGGTACAGCAGAGCTCCACACCCTTAATCTATGGTGTGTAGAAACTCCACCGTTGAAAATACATAAGAACAAAGGTTAGGCATGGCCGAATGGCCAGCCTCCCAAAGGTCTAAGATAGCATAAAACAAAGATAGCTACTCAGATGTCGTCTCTTCGACTCTCTGACTCACAATAGTAGAAGGTCCTACTTATAGAAAACTATTACATAGATGAGTAAATGACATAAAAATCCACTTCCGGGCCCACTTGGTGTGTGCTTGGGCTGAGCAATCAAGGAAATTCGTGTAGAGACCCTTTCTGGAGTTAAACGCCAGCTCCCATGCCAGTTTGGGCGTTTAACTCCAACTTTTATTCCTGTTCCGGCGTTTAACGCTGGAATTTCTGAGGCCGGATTGCTTCGCGGGTTTGGGCCATCAAATCTTGGATAAAGTATGGACTATTATATATTGCTGGAAAGCCCTGGATGTCTACTTTCCAACGCCGTTGAGAGCGCGCCAATTGGGCTTCTGTAGCTCCAGAAAATCCACTTCGAGTGCAGGGAGGTCAGAATCCAACAGCATCTGCAGTCCTTTTTGGTCTCTGAATCAGATTTTTGCTCAAGTCCCTCAATTTCAGCCAGAAAATACCTGAAATCACAGAAAAACACACAAACTCATAGTAAAGTCCAGAAAAGTGAATTTTAAATAAAACTAATAAAAATATACTAAAATCTAACTAAAAGATATCAAAAACATACTAAAAACAATGCCAAAAAGTATACAAATTATCCGCTCATCACAACACCAAACTTAAATTGTTGCTTGTCCTCAAGCAACTGAAAATCAAATAAGATAAAAAGAAGAGAATATGCAATGAATTCCAAAAACATCTGTGAAGATCAGTATTAATTAGATGAGCGGGGCTTTTAACTTTTTGCTTCTGAACAGTTTTGGCATCTCAATCTCTCCTTTGAAATCCAGAATGGTTGGCTTCTTTAGGAACTCAGAGTCCAGATAGTGTTAATGATTCTCCTAGTGAAGTATGATGATTCTTGAACATAGCTATTTATTGAGTCTTGGCTGTGGCCCAAAGCACTCTGTCTTCCAGTATTACCACCGGATACATACATGCCACAGACACATAATTGGGTGAACCTTTTCAGATTGTGACTCAGCTTTGCTAAAGTCCCCAATTAGAGGTGTCCAGGGTTCTTAAGCACACTCTTATTTACCTTGGATCACAACTCTTATTCTTTCTTTTTCTTTCTTTTTCTTTCTTTTTTCGATTTTTTTTTTTTTTTTTTTTTTTTGAATAGCTTTTTCTTGCTTCAAGAATCATTTTATTGATTTTTCAGATCCTCAGTAACATGTCTCCTTTTTCATCATTCTTTCAAGAGCCAATATTCATGAACCACAAATTCAAGATACATATGCACTGTTTAAGCATACATTCAGAGAACAAAAATATTGCCACCACATCAAAATAATTAAACTATTATAAAATTCAAAATTCATGCAATTCTTCCTTTTTCAATTAAGCACATTTTTATTCAAGAAAGGTGATGGATTCATAGGACATTCATAACTTTAAGGCATAGACACTAAGACACTAATGATCATAAGACACAAACATGGATAACATAAAGCATAGAATTCGAAAAACAGAGAGATAAAGAACAAGGAAATCAAGGAATGGGTCCACCTTAGTGATGGCGGCTCTTCCTTGCTTTTGAAGGTCCTATGGAGTGCTTGAGCTCCTCAATGTCTCTTCCTTGTCTTTGTTGTTCCTCCCTCATGATTCTTTGATCTTCTCTAATCTCATGAAGGATGATGGAGTGTTCTTGGTGCTCCACCCTTAGTTGTCCCATGTTGGAACTCAATTCTCCTAGGGAGGTGTTCAGTTGCTCCCAATAGTTGTATGGAGGAAAATGCATCCCTTGAGGTGTCTCAGGGATCTCATGATGAGAGGGCTCCCTTGTGTACTCCATCCTTTGTTTAGTGATGGGCTTGTCCTCATCAATGGGGGTGTCTCCCTCTATGTCAACTCCAACTGAATAACAGAGGTGACAAATGAGGTGAGGAAAGGCTAATCTTGCCAAAGTGGAGGTCTTGTCCGCCACTTTATAGAGTTCTTGAGCTATAACCTCATGAACTTCTATTTCTTCTCTGATCATGATACTATGGATCATGATGGCCCGGTCTATGGTCACTTCGGACCGGTTGCTAGTGGGAATGATTGAGCGTTGTATGAACTCTAACCATCCTCTAGCTACGGGCTTGAGGTCATGCCTTCTTAATTGAACCGGCTTTCCTCTTGAGTCTTGCCTCCATTGTGCGCCCTCTTCACATATGACTGTGAGGACTTGGTCCAACCTTTGATCAAAGTTGACCCTTCTAGTGTAAGGATGCTCATCTCCTTGCATCATGGGCAAGTTGAACGCCATCCTCACACTCTCCGGACTGAAATCCAAGTATTTCCCCCGAACCATAGTAAGATAATTCTTTGGATTCGGGTTCACACTTTGGTCATGGTTCTTGGTGATCCATGCATTGGCATAGAACTCTTGAACCATCAAGATTCCGACTTGTTGAATGGGGTTGGTAAGTACTTCCCAACCTCTTCTTCGGATCTCATGGCGGATCTCCGGATATTCACCCTTTTTGAGTGAAAAAGGGACTTCGGGGATCACCTTCTTCAAGGCCACAACTTCATAGAAGTGGTCTTGATGCACCTTTGAGAGGAATCTATCCATCTCCCATGACTCGGAGGTGGAAGCCTTTGCCTTCCCTTTCCTCTTTTTAGAGGTTTCTCCGGCCTTTGGTGCCATAATGGTTATGGAAAAACGAAAAAGCAACGCTTTTACCACACCAAACTTAAAATGTTTGCTCGTCCTCGAGCAAAAGAAGAGAGAAGGGAGTAGAAGAAGAAGAAATGAGGAAGAGGGAGATGGAGGTGTATTCGGCCAAAGGGGGAAGAAGTGGTGTTTAGGTGATTGGTGAATGGGGGAAGAAGAGAGAGTGATTGTAGGGTCCTGTGGGGTCCACAGATCCTGTAGTAGGGTCCTGTGGGGTCCACAGATCCTGTAGTGTCAAGGAAAAGGCATCCCTGCACCAATTGGCACCAAAATCCACGTTTTGGGCCAATTCTGGCGTTAAACGCCGGGCTGGTGCCCATTCCTGGCGTTTAACGCCAGGTTTTATACCTTTACTGGCGTTTAACGCCAGTTTGGTGCCCCTTTCTGGCGTTAAACGCCCAGAAAGGTGCCAGACTGGGCGTTAAACGCCCATCTGCTAGGCTGACTGGCGTTTGAACGCCAGCAGCATCTTCCTCCAGGGTGTGCTGTTTTTCTTCCTGTTTTTCATTCTGTTTTTGCTTTTTTCATTATTTTTATGACTTCTTATGATCATCAACCTACAAAAAAGATAAAATAACAAAAGAAAATAATTAATTATAAATCATTGGGTTGCCTCCCAACAAGCGCTTCTTTACTGTCACTAGCTTGACAGAGGTCTCTCATGGAGCCTCAGAAATGCTCAGAACCGTGTTGGACCTTCCCAACACCAAACTTAGAGTTTGAATGTGGGGGTTCAACACCAAACTTAGAGTTTGGTTGTGGCCTCCCAACACCAAACTTAGAGTTTGACTGTGGGGGCTCTGCTTGGCTCTGTTTTGAGAGAAGCTCTTCATGCTTCTTCTCCATGATGATAGAGGGATATCCTTGGGCCTTAAACACCATGGATTCTTCATTCACTTGAATGATCAACTCTCCTCCATCAATCACAGCCTTTGCTGTGGCTAGGAATGGTCTGCCAAGGATGATGGATTCATCCATGCACTTCCCAGTCTCTAGGACTATGAAATCAGTAGGGATGTAATGGTCTTCAACCTTAACCAGAACATCCTCTACAAGTCCATAGGCTTGTTTTCTTGAGTTGTCTGCCATCTCTAGTGAGATTTTTGCAGCTTGCACCTCAAAGATCCCTAACTTCTCCATTACAGAGAGGGGCATGAGGTTCACACTTGACCCTAAGTCACACAAGGCCTTCTTGAAGGTCATGGTGCCTATGGTACAAGGTATAGAAAACTTCCCAGGATCCTGCCTCTTTTGAGGCAGTTTCTGCCTAGACAAGTTATCCAGTTCTTTGGTGAGCAAGGGAGGTTCATCTTCCCAAGTCTCATTTCCAAATAACTTGTCATTTAGCTCCATGATTGCTCCAAGGTATTTAGCAACTTGCTCTTCAGTGACATACTCATCCTCTTCAGAGGAAGAATACTCATCAGAGCTCATGAAAGGCAGTAGTAAGTCCAAGGGAATCTCTATGGTCTCAGTTTGAGCCTCAGATTCCCAAGGTTCCTCATTGGGGAACTCACTGGAGGCCAGTGCACGCCCATTGAGGTCTTCCTTAGTGGCGTTCACTGCCTCTTCTTCCTCCCAGAATTCGGCCATATTGATGGCTTTGCACTCTCCTTTTGGATTTTCTTCAGTGTTACTTGGGAGAGTGCTTGGAGGAAGTTCAGTAATTTTCTTGCTCAGCTGACCCACTTGTCCTTCCAAGTTTCTAATGGAGGATCTTGTTTCATTCATGAAACTTTGAGTGGTCTTTATTAGATCAGAGACCATGGTTGCTAAGTCAGAATTATTCTGCTTAGAACTCTCTGTCTGTTGCTGAGAAGATGATGGAAAAGGCTTGCCATTGCTAAGCCTGTTTCTTCCACCATTATTATTGAAACCTTGTTGAGGTCTCTCTTGATTCTTCCATGAGAGGTTTGGGTGATTTCTCCATGAAGAATTATAGGTATTACCATAGGGTTCTCCTAGGTAATTCACCTCTTCCATGGAAGGGTTCTCAGGATCATAGGCTTCTTCCTCAGATGAAGCATCCTTAGTACTGTTTGGTGCATTTTGCATTCCAGACAGACTTTGAGAAATCAAATTGACTTGTTGAGTCAATATTTTGTTCTGAGCCAATATGGCATTCAGAGCATCAATCTCAAGAACTCCTTTCTTCTGACCAGTCCCATTGTTCACAGGATTCCTCTCAGAAGTGTACATGAATTGGTTATTTGCAACCATTTCAATCAGTTCTTGAGCTTCTGCAGGCGTCTTCTTCAAATGAAGAGATCCTCCTGCAGAGCTATCCAAAGACATCTTGGATAGTTCAGAGAGACCATCATAGAAAATACCTATGATGCTCCATTCAGAAAGCATGTCAGATGGACATCTTCTGATTAATTGTTTGTATCTTTCCCAAGCTTCATAGAGGGATTCTCCATCCTTCTATCTGAAGGTTTGGACTTCCACTCTAAGCTTACTCCATCTTTGTGGAGGAAAGAACTTTGCCAAGAAGGCATTGACTAGCTTTTCCCAAGAGTCCAGGCTTTCTTTAGGTTGAGAGTCCAACCATATTCTAGCTCTGTCTCTCACAGCAAAAGGGAATAGCATCAGTCTATAGACCTCAGGGTTAACCCCATTAGTCTTGACTGTGTCACAGATTTGCAAGAACTCAGCTAAAAACTGATGAGGATCTTCCATTGGAAGTCCATGAAACTTGCAATTCTGTTGCATTAGAGAAACTAATTGAGGCTTAAGCTCAAAGTTGTTTGCTCCAATGGCAGGGATTGAGATGCTTCTCCCATAGAAATCAGGAGTAGGTGCAGTAAAGTCACCAAGCACCTTCCTTGCATTGTTGGCATTGTTGTTGTTTTCGGCTGCCATGTCTTCTCCCTTGAAGAATTCGGTCAAGCCCTCTAAAGAGAGTTGTGCTTTGGCTTCTCTTAGCTTTCTCTTCAAGGTCCTTTCAGGTTCAGGATCAGCTTCAACAAGAATGCCTTTGTCTCTGCTTCTGCTCATAAGAAATAGAAAAAGAAGAAGAGAATGTGGAATCCTCTATGTCACAGTATAGGGATTCCTTGAAATGTCAGAGGAAAAGAGAAATAGTAAGAAGAAGGAGAAGGAGAATTCGAATTTTAATAGATAAATTCGAATTGTGCATTTAGAAGGAGTAGTACTCCATAATAGAAGGATGTGGGAAGGAGGGAAGAGAATTTTCGAAAATTCAATTAAAAAAATTTGAAAACATTTTGAAAAATGTTAATTGATTTTCGAAAATCAAAGTGGAAAAGAGATAAAGTGATTTTTGAAAAAGATTTTGAAATTAGAAATTAAAAAGATTTGATTGAGAACTATTTTGAAAAAGATGTGGTTAAAAAGATTTAATTAAAAAAGTTATGGGTTTAAAAAAAGATGTGATTGAGAAGATATGATTTGAAAACATTTTTAAAAGATATGATTTGAAAACAATTTGAAAAGATATGATTTTGAAAATTGATGACTTGCCTAACAAGAAAAGATATGATTGAAACATTTAAACCTCTCTCAACAGAAAAGGCAACAATCTTGTGATGTTCAATCAAATCATTAATTGTTGGTAAGTATCTTTTTAAAAGGAAAGAAATTGAATTTGAAAACATTTGATTGAAAAGATTTGATTTGAAAAAGATTTGATTTGAAAAACTAAGAAAAATTGATTTTGAAAACAAAATCTTCCCCCTGGCACCATCCTGGCGTTAAACGCCCAGAATGGTATACATTCTGGCGTTTAACGCCCAAAATGCACCCCTTTTGGGCGTTAAACGCCCAACCAGGTGCCCTGGCTGGCGTTTAAACGCCAGTCTGCCTTCTTCACTGGGCATTTTTGAATGCTCAGCTTTTTCTGTATAATTCCTCTGCAGTTGGTTCTGAATCTTCAATTCCTTGTATCATTGACTTGAAAAGACTCAAATTAAAAATATTTTTTGGATTTTTCTATTAATCAAAATGCAACAAGAATCAAATAACAATGCATGCAAGACACTAAACTTAGCAGTTTGTGCACTACTGACACTAACAATATGAGAATGCATATGAGACACACAAAATACTTCAAGTCAATAGAATTCAAAGATCAAAACAAGAAATATATGCATGAATTCGAAAATTATAACAAAAACATGCATTTGACACTAAACTTAAGATGAGACTCTAGACTCAAACAAGAAACATAAAATCTTTTTGGTCTTTTTATGGTTTTATAAATTTTTTTTTGTGTTTTTCGAAAATTAAGTGGAAAAAGGCATCAAAATTCTTAATGAGAATTCCAGGAATCAGTGCAATGCTAGTCTAAGACTCGGTCCAGGAATTAGACATGGCTTCACAGCCAGCCAAGCTTCCAAGGAAAGCTTCGGTCCAAAACACTAGACATGACCAAAGGTCAGCCAAATCTTAGCAAATCACTGCTCCAAGAGCAAGATTGATACGAAATCAACAAGCTCTTGTGGTGATAAGTTGAAACCTCGGTCCAATCAGATTAGACATGGCTTCTCAGCCAGCCAGATTTCAACAAATCATCATGAAACTCTAGAATTCACCTTCAAGAATTTCGAAAAAAAAAATACCTAATCTAAGCAACAAGATGAACCGTCAGTTGTCCAGCCTAAACAATCCCGGGCAATAACACCAAGAACTTGATGTTGTTGCCGGATCTTGGCATCTGATGTTACCACAAGCTTGCTCAAAACATGAACAATCCCCGGCAACGGCGCCAAAAACTTGGTGCGCGAAATTGTGAACAATACTTTTTCACAACTCAAATAATCCCCGGTAATGGCTCCAAGAACTTGGTGCGCCTAATACCATGGCATTACACAACTTCGCACAACTAACCAGCAAGTGTACTGGGTCGTCCAAGTAATAAAACCTTACGTGAGTAAGGGTCGATCCCACGGAGATTGTTAGTATTGAAGCAAGCTATGGTCATCTTGTAAATCTTAGTCAGGCAGACTCAAATGTATATGATGATGATAAACGAAAATAACAGAAAAGGTAAAGATAGAGATACTTATGTATATCATTGGTGTATGAGCTTCAGACAAGTGTATGAAGATGCCTTCCCTTCCGTCTCTCTGCTTTCCTACAGTCTTCATCCAATCCTTCTTACTCCTTTCCATGGCAAACTTGTGTAGGGTCTCACTGTTGTCAGCAGCTACCTCCCATCCGCGCAGTGAAAGCTAATGCAGAGCACTCTGTCACAGTGCCGCCAATCACCGGTTTGGTTCCCTCCCCTACCGGAATAGAATCACTCTTTTGCGTCTGTCACTAACGCCCAGTAGGTTACAGGTTTGAAGCACGTCACAGTCATTCAGTCATTGAATCCTACTCAGAACACCACAGACAAGGTTAGACCTTCCGGATTCTCTTGAATGCCGCCATCAGTTCTTGCCTATACCACGAAGACTCTGATCTCATGGAATGGCTGGCTCGTTTGTCAGACGAGCACTCGGTTGTCAGGCGATCAACCATGCATCATGCAATCAGAAATCCAAGAGATATTCACTAAAGCCTTGAATGCTTGTAGAACAAGAATGGTTGTCAGTCATCTTGTTCATAGGTTGAAGAACAAGTGATATCTTAGATAAAGAACAAGCGGAGTTGAATGGAAGAACAATAGTAATTGCATTAATACTCGAGGTACAGCAGAGCTCCACACCCTTAATCTATGGTGTGTAGAAACTCCACCGTTGAAAATACATAAGAACAAAGGTTAGGCATGGCCGAATGGCCAGCCTCCCAAAGGTCTAAGATAGCATAAAACAAAGATAGCTACTCAGATGTCGTCTCTTCGACTCTCTGACTCACAATAGTAGAAGGTCCTACTTATAGAAAACTATTACATAGATGAGTAAATGACATAAAAATCCACTTCCGGGCCCACTTGGTGTGTGCTTGGGCTGAGCAATCAAGGAAATTCGTGTAGAGACCCTTTCTGGAGTTAAACGCCAGCTCCCATGCCAGTTGGGCGTTTAACTCCAACTTTATTCCTGTTCCGGCGTTTAACGCTGGAATTTCTGAGGCCGGATTGCTTCGCGGGTTTGGGCCATCAAATCTTGGATAAAGTATGGACTATTATATATTGCTGGAAAGCCCTGGATGTCTACTTTCCAACGCCGTTGAGAGCGCGCCAATTGGGCTTCTGTAGCTCCAGAAAATCCACTTCGAGTGCAGGGAGGTCAGAATCCAACAGCATCTGCAGTCCTTTTTGGTCTCTGAATCAGATTTTTGCTCAAGTCCCTCAATTTTAGCCAGAAAATACCTGAAATCACAGAAAAACACACAAACTCATAGTAAAGTCCAGAAAAGTGAATTTTAAATAAAAACTAATAAAAATATACTAAAATCTAACTAAAAGATATCAAAAACATACTAAAAACAATGCCAAAAAGTATACAAATTATCCGCTCATCACCCATCTGCTAGCCTTACTGGCGTTTAAACGCCAGTAGGTTCTTCCTCCAGGGTGTGCTGTTTTTCTTCCTGTTTTTCATTCTATTTTTGCTTTTTCAATTGATTTTGTGACTTCTCATGATCATCAACCTACAGAAAACATAAAATAACAAAGGAAAATAGGTAAAATATAACATTGGGTTACCTCCCAACAAGCGCTTCTTTAATGTCAGTAGCTTGACATAGGGCTCTCATGGAGCCTCACAGATACTCAGAGCAATGTTGGAACCTCCCAACACCAAACTTAGAGTTTGGTTGTGGGGGTTCAACACCAAACTTTGAGTTTGGTTGTGGCCTCCCAACACCAAACTTAGAGTTTGACTGTGGGGGCTCTGTTTGACTCTGCTTTGAGAGAAGCTCTTCATGCTTCCTCTCCATGATGACAGAGGGATATCCTTGAGCCTTAAACACAAAGGGTTCTTCATTCACTTGAATGATCAATTCACCCCTATCAACATCAATCACAGCCTTAGCTGTGGCTAGGAAGGGTCTGCCAAGGATGATGGATTCATCCATGCACTTCCCAGTCTCTAGGACTATGAAATAAGCAGGGATGTAATGGTCTTCAACCTTTACCAGAACATCCTCTACAAGTCCATAAGCTTGTTTCTTTGAATTGTCTGCCATCTCTAGTGAGATTCTTGCAGCTTGTACCTCAAAGATCCCTAGCTTCTCCATTACAGAGAGAGGCATGAGGTTTACACTTGACCCTAAGTCACACAGAGCCTTCTTGAAGGTCATGGTGCCTATGGTACAAGGTATTGAAAACTTCCCAGGATCCTCTCTCTTTTGAGGTAATCTCTGCCTAGACAAGTCTTCCAGTTCTTTGGTGAGCAAAGGAGGTTTGTTCTCCCAAGTCTCATTTCCAAATAACTTGTCATTTAGCTTCATGATTGCTCCAAGGTATTTAGCAACTTGCTATTCAGTGACATACTCATCCTCTTCAGAGGAAGAATACTCATCAGAGCTCATGAATGGCAGAAGTAAATCCAATGGAATCTCTATGGTCTCATTTTGAGCCTTAGATTCCCATGGTTCCTCATTGAGCAACTCATTGGAGGCCAGTGGACGTCCACTGAGGTCTTCCTCAGTGGTGTTCACTTCTTCTTCCTCCTCTCCAAATTCGGCCATGTTGATGGCCTTGCACTCTCCTTTTGGATTTTCTTCTGTATTGCTTGGAAGAGTACTAGGAGGGAGTTCAGTAACTTTCTTGCTCAGCTGTCCCACTTGTGCCTCCAAGTTTCTAATGGAGGACCTTGTTTCAGTCATGAAACTTTGAGTGGTTTTGATCAGATCAGAGACCATGGTTGATAAGTCAGAGTGGTTCTGCTTAGAATTATCTGTCTGTTGCTGAGAAGATGATGGAAAAGGCTTGCCATTGCTAAACCTGTTTCTTCCACCATTATTATTGTTGAAACCTTGTTAAGGTCTCTGTTGATCCTTCCATGAGAAAATTGGATGATTTCTCCATGAAGAATTATAGGTGTTTCCATAGGGTTCTCCTAGGTAATTCACCTCTTCCATCGAAGGATTCTCAGGATCATAAGCTTCTTCTTCAGATGAAGCATCCATAGTACTGCTTGGTGCATTTTGCATTCCAGACAGACTTTGAGAAATCAAATTGACTTGTTGAGTCAATATTTTGTTCTGAGCCAGTATGGTATTCAGAGTATCAATCTCAAGAACTCCTTTCTTCTGATTTGTCCCATTGTTCACAGGATTCCTTTCAGAAGTGTACATGAATTGGTTATTTGCAACCATTTCAATTAGTTCTTGAGCTTCTGTAGGCGTCTTCTTCAGATGAAGAGATCCTCCAGCAGAGCTATCCAAAGACATCTTGGATAGTTCAGAGAGACCATCATAGAAAATACCTATGATGCTCCATTCAGAAAGCATGTCAGAGGGACACTTTCTGATCAGTTGTTTGTATCTTTCCCAAGCTTCATAGAGGGATTCTCCTTCCTTCTGTCTGAAGGTTTGGACTTCCACTCTAAGCTTACTCAATTTTTGAGGTGGAAAGAACTTTGCCAAGAAGGCATTGACTTGCTTTTCCCAAGAGTTCAGGCTTTCTTTAGGTTGTGAGTCCAACCATGTCCTAGCTCTGTCTCTTACAGCAAAAGGGAATAGCATAAGTCTATAGACCTCAGGGTCAACCCCATTAGTCTTGACAGTGTCACAGATTTGCAAGAATTCAGCTAAAAACTGATGAGGATCTTCCAATGGAAGTCCATGGAACTTGCAATTCTGTTGCATTAGAGAAACTAATTGAGGCTTAAGCTCAAAGTTGTTTGCTCCAATGGCAGGGGTAGAGATGCTTCTCCCATAGAAGTCGGGAGTAGGTGCAGTAAAGTCACCCAGCACCTTCCTTGCATTGTTGGCATTGTTGTTGTTTTCGGCTGCCATGGGTTCTTCTTCTTTGAAGATTTCTGTTAGGTCTTCTACAGAGAGTTGTGCCTTAGCTTCTCTTAGCTTTCGCTTCAAAGTCCTTTCAGGTTCAGGGTCAGCTTCAACAAGAATGCCTTTGTCTTTGTTCCTTTTCATATGAAAGAGAAGAGAACAAGAAACTATGGAATCCTCTATGTCACAGTATAGAGATTCCTTGAGGTGTCAGAGAAAAAGAAAATTAGAAGGAAGAGGTAGAAGAATTCGAACTTGGTCAAATAGAGTTCGAATTGTGCATTGAGGAGGAGTGGTACTCCATAAATAGAAGGATGCAAGAAGAGGGGAAGAAATTTCGAAAATTAAATTAAAAAGATTTTAAAAACATTTTGAAAAACTTTAATTGATTTTCGAAAACCAAGAGTGGGAAAAAAATCAAGTAATTTTTGAAAAAGATTTTGAAATTAGAATTTAAAAAGATATGATTGAAAACTATTTTGAAAAAGATGTGATGAAAAAGATATGATTGAAAAGTTATGGTTTAAAAAAAGATATGATTGAAAAGATATGATTTGAAAACAATTTTAAAAAGATTTGATTTTAAAAATTAATGACTTGCCTAACAAGAAAAGATATGATTCAAACATTAAACCTTCCTCAACAGAAAAGGCAACATGCTTGAAATGTTGAATCTACTCATTAATTGTTAGCAAGTATCTTTGAAAAGGGAAAGAAATTGATTTTGAAAAAGATTTGATTGAAAAGATTTGATTTGAAAAAGATTTGATTTTGAAAAACTTTGAAAACCTAGAAAAAAAATTGATTTGAAAACAAAATCTTCCCTCTTGTGCCATCCTGGCGTTAAACGCCCAGAATGGTGCACATTCTGGCGTTTAACGCCCAATGCACTACCTTTTTGGGCGTTAAACGCCCAGCCAGGATACCTAGCTGGCGTTTAAACGCCAGTTTTTCCTTCTTCACTGGGCGTTTTGAACGCCCAGCTTTTTCTGTATAATTCCTCTGCTGCATATACTGAATCTTCAGTTCCCTGTATTATTGACTTGAAAATAGAACCAAGATCAAATAAACAATGCATGCAAGACACCAAACTTAAAATAAGACACTGGACTCAACAAGAAACATAAAATATTTTTGGTTTTTATGATTTTGTAATTTTTTTTTTGGATTTTTCGAAAATTAAGTGGAAGAAGAAAATAAAGGTATCAAAATTCTTAATGAGAATTCCAGGAATCATGCAATGTTAGTCTAAAGCTTCAGTCTAAAGGAATTAGACATGGATAGGCAAGCTTCAGCAGGACATTGCATTCAAGAGCTAAATTGATGAGAATCAATCAGCTTTGGTGATGATAAGATCATCACCTTGAAACACTAGAATTCATTCTTAAGAACTCTGAAAAATACCTAATCTAAGTAACAAGATGAACCGTCAGTTGTCCATACTCGAAACAATCCCCGGCAACGGCGCCAAAAACTTGGTGCACGAAATTGTGATCATCAATGGCGCCATCAACATGGTACGCTCATTGCAATCTCAACTCTTTATCACAACTGCGCACAACTAACCAGCAAGTGCACTGGGTCGTCCAAGTAATAAACCTTACGCGAGTAAGGGTCGATCCCACGGAGATTGTTGGTATGAAGCAAGCTATGGTCACCTTGTAAATCTTAGTCAGGCATACTCAAATGGGTATAGATGATGAATGAAACATAAAGATAAAGATAGAGATACTTA
The DNA here is from genome assembly GCF_014773155.1 of Arachis stenosperma. Classification (NCBI taxonomy): domain Eukaryota; kingdom Viridiplantae; phylum Streptophyta; class Magnoliopsida; order Fabales; family Fabaceae; genus Arachis; species Arachis stenosperma. The sequence continues at coordinate 61,223,386 of NC_080385.1, read as the reverse complement.
TGCAATTCATTGGTGAGAACTTCAGATAAGCGAATGGAGATGCTTTGTCCCTTCCGTCTCTCTGCTTTCATACTGTCTTCATCCAATCCTTCTTACTCCTTTCCATGGCAAGCTGTATGCAAGGGTTTCAACGTTGTCAGTGGCTACCTCCCATCCTCTCAGTGGAAATGTTCAACGCACCCTGTCACGGCACGGCTATCCAGCTGTCGGTTCTCGATCATGTCGGAATAGAATCCAGTGATTCTTTTGCGTTTGTCACTAACGCCCCACAATCGCGAGTTTGAAGCACGTCACAGTCATTCAATCATTGAATCCTACTCAGAATACCATAGACAAGGTTTAGACCTTCCGGATTCTCTTGAATGCCGCCATCAATTCTAGCTTATACCACAAAGATTCCGGTTAACGAACCCAAGAGATAAACATTAGAGCCTTGTTCGCTTGTAGAACAGAAGTGGTTGTCAGTCACTCGTTCATAAGTGAGAATGATGATGAGCGTCACATAATCATTACATTCATCAAGTTCTTGAGTGCGAATGAATATCTTGGAATAAGAACAAGCTGAGTTGAATAGAAGAACAATAGTAATTGCATTAATACTCGAGGTACAGCAGAGCTCCACACCTTAATCTATGGTGTGTAGAAACTCCACCGTTGAAAATACATAAGAACAAGGTCTAGGCATGGCCGTGAGGCCAGCCCCCAGTGATCTAAGAACTAGATGTCCGAAGATGATCTAGAGATCTAAAGTGATCAAAAGATGAAAAATACAATAGCAAAAGGTCCTATTTATAGGGAACTAGTAGCTTAAGAATTACAAAGATGAATAAATGACATAAAAATCCACTTCCGGGCCCACTTGGTGTGTGCTTGGGCTGAGCATTGAAGTATTTTCGTGTAGAGACTCTTTTTGGAGTTAAACGCCAGCTTTTGTGCCAGTTTGGGCGTTTAACTCTCACTTTGGTGCCAGTTCCGGCGTTTAACGCTGGGAATTCTGAAGGTGACTTTGAACGCCGGTTTGGGCCATCAAATCTTGGGCAAAGTATGGACTATCATATATTGCTGGAAAGCCCAGGATGTCTACTTTCCAACTCCGTTGAGAGCGCGGAAATTGGGTTTCTGTAGCTCCAGAAAATCCACTTCGAGTGCAGGGAGGTCAGAATCCAACAGCATCTGCAGTCCTTTTCAGTCTCTGAATCAGATTTTTGCTCAGGTCCCTCAATTTCAGCCAGAAAATACCTGAAATCACAGAAAAACACACAAACTCATAGTAAAGTCCAGAAAAGTGAATTTTAACTAAAAACTAATAAAAATATACTAAAAACTAACTAAATTCTACTAAAAACATACTAAAAATAATGCCAAAAAGCGTATAAATTATCCGCTCATCACTTCCCTCCTTAATCTCTAGAGGGTTCTCTCAGGTTCTGAATCGAAGAAAGTTGAGGTTCCCCCTCTTCTCCCTGTCATACAACTAACAAAACACGCATCAAGAGATAAAATGAAGAGGTTTTTTTTGTTAGAGTGTTTGTTAGTGTGAGTGATGCAAATTATCAAACAGTTAGTGGTTAGTGAGCAAAATTGTAGATAATAACAATGAAGAAAGAAAAACAGAGAGAGTATAGAGTATGAGGAAGAAGTTAATCAAAGTGAAAATAAATGACTGAATAAAGTAAACAAACAAAAGAAAAGTGCTCAATCTAGTGAGCTTCCAACTTAATCATTGTTGATACAAAATCAATCCCCGGCAACGACGCCATAAACTTGATGCTTGAAAACTTGTCTATCAACAAGTTTCCCTTCGGCAAGTATACTGAATTTGTCGTCAAGTAAAAACTCACAATAGAGTGAGGTCGAATCCCACAGGGATTGATTGTTCAAGCAACTTTAGTTGGAAGAGTATACTAGTTGAGCTAAACAGAGTATAGTTTGAGAATTGCAGAAAATTAAATGACGGAAAAGTAAATAGCAGAAATTAAAGTGCAGAATCTTAAATGGGGATTTGGGGTAATGAGCATGAAAATAAATGACAGAAAATAAAGAGAATGGGTAAGATCAGAAATGGGGAATTCTTTGGGTTCAGGAGATGTTGTATTCTCCGGATCAAGTTCATTTTCATCTCTTCCTCAATCAATGCATCTATTGATCTCCTTGGCAATCTTAGGTGATTAGATTCCAATTCCTTGGTAATCCAATCTTTCTAAGCTTGAACAATTTCCCAATTCCTTGATTTAATTGCTCATGGGAAGAGATGAAGTATGGCCACTGATTATACCACATGTATTTCCAAATCAAAGTGTTGGGAGGATTACATGTCACTATATCCGCCCAGATCCAAATTTGGTCCAACATGAGAAAACATTTCTAGCATGATCTCCTCATCCCTTTTCCAAGGCTCAAAGGAGATCCAATTATGGAGAGTTTCTTTTCCAAGACAACTAACCAATTGAATTAAGATCGAAAGCTTTCTAGTAAATCAAAAGAGAAGAAAAAAAAAGAGAATGAAAACTATAATTGATCCATCAAATTACAACAGAGCTCCCTAGCCCAATGAAAGGGGTTTAATTGTTCATAGCTCTAGAAATGGAAAATGGCAGAAAATAATACATCCCAGCTAAAAGTGCAGAAAAGTAAATATACAGAGAGTAGTTCTCCAAAGTTTCCAGCCTTCTCTATAGTTCAAAACTACTCCTATATATACTACTCCTCTTGATCTTCTAGTGAGTTCTTCAAGTCTTGGATGTGGGCTTTGGATCTTGAGTTGAAGTAGTTCCAATCTTTAATGGGCCCAGCTTGCAAAGAAGTATGAATTAGGCATGGGCGTTAGTGAAGTTAACGTTAAGTGACATTGTGGGTTCGAGAACGTTAGTGGCAATCACAATTTTCACTAACGTTCCAACCCCCATATAGCCTACGTTAACTCCAACGTTAGTGGCACTAACGTGACCACTAACGTTGGCTTGTAAATCTTCGCTAGCATTATTGGGACTCGCCTTTCCCAATAACGTTGGCTTATAACCCTTCACAAACGTTATTGGGACTCACCTTTCCCATTAACGTTGCCTTATGCCCTTTGTCCCATCGTTAGAGTTCACGTTAGTGTAACTAACGTGGCTCTTAACGTGGCTATGCCTCACCTTCGAGAGCGTTAGTGACACTTACCTTTGTCACTAACGCTCAAAGTGCCCCTACTCTCCACGTTAGGGCTCACGTTAACTAAATTAACATGGCCACTAACGTGGTAGTAATGCCATCTCCCAAAGTTAATGACAAAGGTGAGTGTCACTAACGTTGGCTCATCAATCTCAGCTCTACGTTAACTTTCACGTTAGTGGTCTTAACGTGACCACTAACGTGGGCAATGCTAGTTGATCCAACATTAGTGACAAAGGTGAGTGTCACTAACGTTGGCATTGTTCCTCTCTTCCACGTTAGACTTCACGTTAACTAAGTTAACGTGACTCTTAACGTGGCTCATTGCCAAATCTTGGAACGTAAGTGGTGTTCACGTTTACCACTAACGTTGGAGCTTTCTTTTGTCTCCACGTTAACTACCACGTTAACTAAGTTAACGTGGTAATTAACGTGAGCTTATGATGGCTTCGCGGGCGTTTTTGGTGATCACTTTTCTCCTTAACGTTGCAAGCTATTTACCATTCCACGTTAGTGGTCATGTTAACTAGATTAACGTGAGTACTAACGTGGTTCTTCCTTGCTTCCTTTGTCCTGAAATCAAGCAAATAAAGTGCATCAAAGCTCTAGCCAAAGTCATGAGATTATGCATCATCAATTTATCATTCAATTCTATCAAAATCCTCATAAAATCATATGAAATTCACAATAGTTTCTTGAATCAAGGTGTAAGTGTATTTTCATCCAAAACTTGCCTTATTCACTAAAAAATGCATGGAACTACCTTAAAACAGTAAAGAAAAGGTCAGCGAAACTGGCCTAGATGCCCGGGCATCACAACACAAAATTTAAAGCTTGTTTGTCCCTAAGCAAGTACTGAAACATAGGAAGAATGAATGAAAGAGCAAGAAGATAGTATAAAAGTAGAATTCCTGGTTTATCGGGTTTCATGCATAGCAACTTAGGTTATTTCCTTTACTAGGTTCCAGGTCTTTATCAAATCCTTAGTCACTCTCTTGATTACATCCTTTGAGACTTCTTAATTGTTGATCCTTCCTTCTTGTCTAAGGTCTATTACATACTTCTTTTGGTTAAGTGCTCTGTAAGAGGGCGACTCTTTATGATAAGCTTTCAGTCAACACTCCCAAACCAGTTGGCTCAAGGTGCTAGGTGTTAAGACACCCCTACAAACTTACTCCCCCAAGTCTCTTTCCCTCATACATACATACCACAGGCACATGGTTTGTTATTTTTCTTTCTTGAGACCTTGGTGTCCAGCACCTCTTTGGGTTACTAAGTGTTCTGTAGCAAAGGTCACTCTTGATAGTGGACTTTCAGCTTATAATCCCAGATTAGTTAATCCAAGTTACCAAGTGATGAGGCACCCCTAAGAGCTTATTCATCCAAGCATATCCCTTGCACATGAACACCACAGACACATGCCTCAATCTTAAAACCCTTGGTGCCTAGCTTTTCTTATTGTGTTTCTTTCTTTTTTACTTTTATTGCTCTTTCTCTTTTCTTATTTGGATCTTATTATTTAGTTAGTCTCATAGGATGTGTTTCAAGCATAGGATTCAGGATAGATAGTCGCCTTCTTTCCTTGTTTGGTGAACCAACTTAGCTTACTAATCATTGACGTTAGGTTTTTTGCTAGTAAAGAATTTGTAAAAATATAGTGGCGTTGTGAGTATAGATTCTAAACCAACAGAAAATCCTTTCGTACAAACGTTTTGGTTGTCACAAGTAACAAACCCCTTTAAAATTGATACCGAGTATTTAAACCTCGAGTCATCTTCTCAAAGAATTGCAGGGAGGTATGCTCTTATTATTGGTTATGAGTCTTGTAAATTGGGGGTTTTTAAAGATGAGGAACAAGTCATTTATATTGCAATTAAAATAAATAAAAGACTGTAAAATAAATAAATAATTGTAAAATAAGCTTTTGGCAAGGTATGAGAAATTGGAAGTCCTATCCTAGTTATCCTTATCAATGATGATGAAAATTGGGTTTTAATCCCACTTAGTTATCCTTTACTAAAGCAAAGGAAAGTCAAGTGGACTAATTAGTTTGATCCTCAAGTCCTAGTCAATCCCTGTGGGAAGACTAGCTTTAGAGCGATCTAAATCAATTAGAATCTGCCAATTTCAACCACTGCTGAGTTTGACAACTCAAGATTTACCAATTAATCAACCAATGCCAAAAGGGAATAAAATCTACTTGAATGAAAAATAATTTGGATAGAGCCCAAGCATCAAAAACATATAAGTCTGAAATACCTCAATTTATATTAAATAAAGATGTCAATTCTAACATGGACAATATTCATAAGCCAATTGTGCACATATTGAATTTGTTCTTGCTATTGATTCTCTTGACCCTCTTCATTCTGCCCCCAAGGGGTTGATGGTTAGCTTGTGACATTCACCGATGTAATTTGTAAGCTATCAATCCTCTTAACCATTTATTCAAATTGTTGCTGAATTTGCTACTGCATCACTTTGTGTTAAGCCAAGATTGTGTCCACTCCTTCCAACTCTAGCACTCCCTTTCTTTGTGATGGTTGGAGTTGCCTTTGGTGAGCAAAGAAATATTGATTGTTCGCCACCATATCAATGAGATTTTGGGCCTCTTCTGCAATCTTCATGAGTTACAAAGAGCCTCAAGCTGAGTGATCCAGTGCTTCTTGAGCCTTCAAAGTGAGTCCTTCATAGAAGTTTTGAAGCTTGTCCCATTCACTGAACATGTCTGGTGGACATTTCCTTAGCAAAGCCTTGTATCTCTCCCATGCCTCATATAGAGATTTAGCATCCAATGTGTGAATGTTTGTACTTCAGTCTTCAATCTAATAATCCTCTGAGGTGGGTAAAATTTGGCAAGAAACTTGCTCACTAGATCCTCCCAAGTGTTGATGCTCTCTCTTGGAAATGTCTCTAGCCATTAAATAGCTTTGTCTCTGAGGGAGAATGGAAATAGCAATAGCTTGTAGATGTCAGGATGCACACCATTAGATTTGACAGTGTCACAAATCCTCAGGAAAGTGGATAAGTGTTGGTTTGGATCTTCAAGTGGCCCTCCTCCAAAAGAGCACTTGTTTTGGACCAATGTGATGAGTTGTGGCTTCAATTCAAAGTTATTTGCATTGACATTTGGGGTAAGGATGCTACTCCCACAATGTCTAGGATTTGTAAATGTATAAGAGGCCAATACTGTCCTTGGTGGTTGACCATTGCTGTTGTCCACTCCTACTAGTGGATTTGTTAGATTTGTTGAGTGTTCCTCCATCTCTTGGAATTCTTCTTCTGAATCCTCTTCTCCAACAATGCCTTTCCCTCTTTCTTCTCTTCTTAACCTCCGAAGGGTTCTTTCGTCAGTTTCAGAGAAAGTAGGGATAGCTCTCCTTGTCCCTGACATACAAACAAAACATAAGAAACACACAAAACCAGAAAACCAGTAGTACTTCAATCTATTGCTAGAGTGAATTTTTGGTTAGCTTAGGCAAAAATTCAAACAGTTAATGTGTTAGTCAAAAGAAAATAAAAAAATGCTTAATCTAGATCACCACCTCACTTAATCATTGTCAATCTATTTCAATCCCCGGCAACAGCGCCAAAAACTTGATGTGTGGAAAACGATCCAACACTAACTCACCGGCAAGTGTACCGGGTCGCATCAAGTAATAATAACTCACATGAGTGAGGTTGATCCCACATGGATTGAAGGATTGAGCAATTTTAGTTAGGTGGTTGATTTGAGTGATTTGTATCCTAACAGAAGCCAAATTGCATGAAATTAAAAGGCGAGGAAAGAATTGCAGTAAATTAAAGAGAACAAAAAGTAAAAGTGCTGAATCTTAAAGAACAAGTAAAGTAAATGACAGAAATTTAGAGTGCAAGAAATGTAAATTGCAGAAACTTAAAGTGCAAGAAATGTACATTGCTTGAATGATAAAGCGCTCAGGGAGCTAGGATTGCAGAATTTAAACAAGGAAGAGTAAATTGCAACAAGTAGAAGAGTAGAAGATGAATTGAACTAAAGTAGATCTCAAACAAAAAAGTAAATTAGCTTGAAGAAGCATTCAACAGATGAACTAAAAGGAATATGCAAGATCTCAGGGGTCAAGAGACTAGAAAACCAAGTCTAGATCTCACTGCCTTCCTTGATCCAACTCAAAGAACAATTGCAAACAAATTAAAGATCAAAACAGTAAAGAAACTTGAATTCAAATCACCAAATCTTGAATTATGCAAAAAAAGAAACAAATAGATCTCAAGGTGAGATTGAGACAGAATTTCCTCAATTCTCAACACCCAAGACTCAAGCTGAGTGTGCAAAAAAGGAAAATAAGAAAACCCAGAGGAAGAGAACTCAATTCTCCTTCCCAATTCAAAGCTCAAGTTCAAAGAAAATGAAATTTCAAAACAAAAGTAAACTCCAAATTCAAAAAGTCTAAAAATGATCAAAAGAAAAGTAAAAAAAAAGGGTCCTTTCTAAATCTAACTAACATCTATTTATACACTTCTCATTTTGGATTTCAGAATTTGGGTGGGCTTCTAAATTTGGTGAAGAAAATGGATTTAATTTGAATATTTTGTGAATTTTCTAACCCATGGGTGTTGCTCCCAGGCCTAGGCTCAGGTGCTTCTGAGAGCCGAGCTTTGGTTCTCTTTTTCCTTGCCAAATTGTGCGCACCCCATGAATCATGTGACAAGGGAGTAAAACTCTTTGCAAGAGCTCTAGGCTCTTGGCAAGAGATTTGCTTGCTTCTTGTCCTTAGTGATGATCCAAGGTTCGAGCCTTTGGTAGAGCAAATGCTGGTCGTGCTTCTTGGCAACAAAGTGGCGCCTAATGCCTAGCTTCCTTGATGCCCTTGGTTCGATCCTTGGTGAGTGAAAACAAGCCAATTTTGGCTTATTTTTCTAGCAAAGTAGCGCTACCCCCTCCCCCTTGGTCTTAAGTTTGAAACTTGTGGAGTGCATTGGCAAGCTTTTCTTCCTTGAATTTCTTTGAGACATGCCCGATAAAGCTCTTGGTAAAGCTCTTGGGAAGAGCTGAGCTTTGAAGTTTGCCTTGCTTCCTCCCTTAATGTAGCGCTCAGTTCTCTTGGAGAGCCTAGCTCTCCCCTTGCTCGGCCTTTGGTCTTTGAAGTAAAGCTCTTGGCAAGAGCTCTAGGCTCTTGGCAAGAGCTTTGTGCTCTTGCTCATTGTGTTAAGCCACGCTTTTCTTCCTTTGGGCTACGCTTTCTTTCTTCATTTTCTTCACCTACAAGTAATCAAAACAACCAATCAAAGTATCACCAAATTCACAAGGTTCAAAATTCATTTAAAAACCAATTAATTCAATCTTAAACTTCATGATTTTGTGCCAATTAAAGGGTGGTTGATTGATTCAAAGAAACCATGCAATTCCACTCTAAATTACTAACTTACAATGCAAGAATGTGCAAAAACACTAATGAAACAAGTGAAATTTGCTTGAAAAGCTAGCATATGATGACTTGTCAACAGTGAACCTTTCAGATTGTGACTCAGCTTTGCTAGAGTCCGCAGTTAGAGGTGCCCAGAGTTCTTAGGCACACTCTTTTGCTTTGGATCACGACTTTAACCACTCAGTCTCAAGCGTTTCACTTGGACCTTCATGACACAAGCACATGGTTAGGGACAGCTTGATTTATCCGCTTAGGCTAGGATTTTATTCCCTTGGGTTCTCCTATCTATTAATGCTCAAAGCCTTGGATCCTTTTTACCCTTGCCTTTTGGTTTAAAGGGCTATTAGCTTTTTCTGCTTGCTTTTCATTATTGTTCATTTTTTTTTGCAAGCTTTGTATTTTTCACTACTTTTTCTTGCTTCAAGAATCAATTTTATGATTTTTCAGATTATTAATAACATTTCTCTTTCTTTTCATCATTCTTTCAACAGCCAACAAATTTAACATTCATAAACTTCACTATCAAAAAATATGTACTGTTCAAGCATTCATTCAGAAGACAAAATGTGTTGCCACCACATAAAAATAATGGTATCCATTCTGGCGTTTAACGCCTATTTGTTGGCCAATTGGGGCATTTAACGCCCAGCCAGGTACCCTGGCATGCGTTAAACGCCAGGAATCCTTTGTCACTGGGCATTTTTCTAAACTCCCAGGATGCTGCAACTCTAGAGTTAAACGCCCAGAATGGTACCCATCTGGCGTTTAACGCCCAAAATGCCTCTTACTGGCGTTTTCGAGCCAGTGAGCTCCTTTTCTCTGCTTTGTGTTTTGAATCTTTCTATAACTCTGTAAACTTCTGCATTTGACAATTAACCTTAAAGATAATTTATATCAAACTCCTATAATTATTATTTAAATAACAAGAACACTTGCTAATGACTGGGTTGCCTCCCAGCAACCGCTTCTTTATTGTCTTTAGCTGGACTTTTACTGAGCTTTAGTCTAGTATCAGTTTTGAGCATTCTTACTCAACATTACTTTCAAGATAATGTTTGACTCTCTGTCCATTAACAATGAACTTTTTTTCAGAGTCAATATCCTGAAGCTCTACTTATCCATATGGTGACACACTTGTGATCACATATGGTCCCCTCCACTGGGATTTTAATTTCCCAGGGAATAATCTGAGCCTAGAGTTAAATAGCAGAACCTTCTGTCCTGGCTCAAAGACTCTGGATGACAGTTTCTTGTCATGCCACCTTTTTGCTTTCTCTTTATAAATTTTTGCATTTTCGAAAGCATTGAGTCTGAATTCCTCTAGCTCATTCAACTGGAGCAATCTTGTCTCTTCAGCTAACTTGGCATCAAGGTTTAGGAATTTGGTTGCCCAGTAGGCCTTGTGTTCCAGTTCCAATGGCAGGTGACAGGCTTTCCATACACAAGCTGGTATGGAGATGTCCCTATAGGAGTTTTGAATGCAGTTCTGTATGCCCATAGAGCATCATCCGGATTCCTTGCCCAATCCTTCCTACGGGTACTTACAGTCCGTTCCAGGATTCATTTTAGTTCTCTATTTGAGACTTTACCTATCCATTTGTCTGTGAATGATATAGAGTTACCACTTTATGGTTAATTCCATATCAGATCAGAGCAGAGTCAATCTGTTTATTGCAGAAATGAGTTCCTCCATCACTGATTAGTATTCTAGGGACACGAAATCTGCTGAAGATATGCTTCTTGAGGAACTTTAGCACTGTCTTAGTATTATTAGTGGGTGTGGCAATTGCCTCTACCTATTTAGATACATAATCTACTGCCACCAGAATGTAAGTGTTTGAGTATGATGGTGGGAAAGGCCCCATGAAATCAATACCCCATACATCAAATAACTCAATTTCTAAGATCCCTTGTTGAGGCATGGCATAACCGTGAGGCAGATTACCAGCTCTCTAGCAACTGTCACAGATACGTACAAACTCTCGGTAGTCTCTATAGAGGGTAGGCCAGTAGAAGTCACATTGGAGGACTTTTGTGGCTGTTCGCTCACCTCCGAAATGTCCTCCATATTGTGATCCATGGCAATGACACAGGATCTTCTGTGCTTCTTCTCTAGGCACGCATCTGTGGATCATTCTATCTTCACATCTCTTAAAGAGATACAGTTCATCCCACAAGTAGTACTTTGTATCAGAAATTAATTTTTTCGTTTGCTATCTACTGTACTCCTTGGGTATGAACCTTACAGCCTTATAGCTTGCAATGTCTGCAAACCATGGTATTTCCTAAATGGCAAAGAGTTGCTCATCTGAAAAGGTTTCAGAGATCTCAGTCAGGGGAAGAGATGCCCCTGTTGCTGGTTCTATCCGAGACAGGTGATCAGCTACTTGGTTCTCTGTCCCTTTTCTGTCTCTTATTTCTATATCAAACTCTTGCAGAAGTAACACCCATCTTATGAGCATGGGTTTTGAATCGTGCTTTGTGAGTAGATATTTGAGAGCAGCATGGTCAGTGTACACAATCACTTTTGATCCTACTAAATAGGATCTAAACTTGTCAATGGCATAAACCACTGCAAGCAGCTCTTTTTTTGTGGTTGTGTAATTCTTCTGTGCGTCATTTAGAACACGGCTAGCATAGTAAATGACGTGCAGAAGCTTGTTATGCCATTGTCCTAATACTGCACCAATAGCATGGTCACTGGCATCACACATTAATTTGAATGGTAATGTCTAGTCTGGTGCAGAAATGACAAGTGCTGTGACCAACTTAGCCTTCAGAGTCTCAAAGGCCTGTAAATACTATGTTTCAAAGACAAATGGTGTATCAGTAGCTAGCAGATTACTCAAAGGTTTTGCGATTTTTGAAAAATCCTTTATAAACCTCCTGTAAAATCCTGCATGTCCCAGAAAGCTTCTGATTGCCTTAACATTGGTGGGTGGTGGTAATTTTTCAATTACCTCTACCTTAGCTTGATCCACCTCTATTCCTTTGTTCAAAATTTTATGTCCAAGGACAATTCCTTCAGTCACCATAAAGTGACATTTTTCCCAGTTTAAAACCATATTAGTTTCTTGGCACATTTTCAGAACAAGTGCTATATGATCAAGACAGGTGCTGAATGAGTCTCCAAATACTGAGAAGTCATCCATGAAGACTTCCAAAAATTTTTCTACCATATCAGAGAAAATAGAGAGCATGCATCTTTGAAAGGTTGCAGGTGCATTGCACAGACCAAATGGCATTCTTTTGTAGGCAAGTACTCCAGATGGACATGTGAATGCTGTTTTCTCTTGATCCTGAGGATCTACTGCAATTTGGTTATAGCCTGAATAGCCATCCAAAAAGCAGTAATAGTCATGACCTACTAGTCTTTCTATCATCTAGTCTATGAATGGTAAAGGAAAACGATCCTTTCTGGTGGTTGTATTGAGCCTTCTGTAGTCAATACACATATGCCACCCTGTAACTGTTCTTGTAGGAACCAGTTCATTTTTTTCATTATGAATCACTATCATACCTCCCTTCTTTGGGATGACATGGACAGGGCTCACCCAGGGGCTATCAGAAATAGGATAAATAATCCCAGCCTCTAGTAATTTAATGACCTCTTTCTGTACCACTTCCTTCATGGCTGGATTTAGCCGCCTCTGTGGTTGAACCACTAGCTTAGCATCATCCTCCAATAGGATTTTGTACATGCATCTGGCTGGGCTAATGCCCTTAAGATCACTTATGGACCTCCCAAGAGCTGTCTTATGTGTCTTTAGCACCTGAAGTAGTGCTTTCTCTTCCTGTGGTTCTAAGGCAGAGCTTACGATTACAGGAAAAGTTGCATCCTCTCCCAGAAACGCATATTTCAGGGATGGTGGTAGTGGTTTGAGCTTGGGTTTAGGAGGTTTATCCTCTTCCTGAGGAGTTTTTATGGGTTCTTCTGTTTTCTCTGCTTCCTCCAAATCAGGCTAAACATCTTTAGAGATGTCCTCTAGCTCTGATTTGAGACTCTCAATCATATTGACTTCTTCCACCAGGGAGTCAATAATATCAACTCTCATGCAGTATTTTGATGTGTCTGGATGTTGCATAGCTTTGACAGCATTCAACTTAAACTCATCCTCATTGACTCTCAAGGTCACCTCCTTTTTTTGGACATCAATGAGGGTTCGTCCAGTTGCTAGGAAAGGTCTTCCTAGAATGAGAGTTGCACTCTTGTGCTCCTCCATTTCCAGCACTACAAAGTCAGTGGGAAAGGCAAATGGCCCAACCTTGACAATCATGTCCTCAATTATGCCTGGTGGATATTTAATGGAGCCATCAGCAAGTTGGAGGCATATTCGTGTTGGTTTGACTTCTTCAGTCAAGCCAAGCTTTCTGGTAGTGGATCCAGGTATTAGGTTGATATTTGCCCCAAGATCACATAGAGCTGTCTTGGTACAAGTACCCTCTAATGTGCATGGTATCATAAAGCTTCCGGGATCTTTAAGCTTCTCTGGTAAGCTTTTCAGAATGAATGCACTATATTCTTCAGTGAGGAAAACTTTTTCAGTTTCTCTCCAATCCTTCTTATTACTTAAGATCTCTTTCATGAACTTAGCATAAGAGAGTATTTGGTCAAGTGCCTCTGCAAACGGAATCTTTATTTCAAGAGTCCTAAGATAGTCCGCAAAGCGGGCAAATTATTTATCCTATTTCGCTTGGCAGAGTTTTTGAGGATAGGGCATCTTGGCTTTATATTCCTCAACCTTAGTTGTTGTAGGTTTATTTCCTATAGAGGAGGTTGGAGAAGCCTTCTTAGGAGGGTTACTATCAGCACTTGCAGGTGTTTGATCCCTAATTGGCGTTTGAACGCCAAGGTTAGGGGTTGGATGGGTGTTCAACCCCAATTTTCCATAATTTTCTGGCATTTGAATGCCAGAAATGGACATGGACTAGGCGTTTAACGCCAGCTTTTCACCCTTTTCTGGCATTTGAACGCCAGAAGTGGGCATCCACTGGGCGTTTAACGTCAATTTTCACCCTTTTCTGGTGTTTGAATGCCAAAATTATTCCTCTCTGGGCTCTTACTGTCCTCAGAGGGATTTTGGGTTGTGGTTTGCTCATCCTCTATCAGTTGTTCCTTCCTTGACTTTTTGTTGCCTTGAGTTAAGACATTTAATGTCTTTCCACTCCTTAATTGAACAGCTTGGCATTCTTTTGTTATTTGTCTGGATAACTGCTATTTTGTTTGATTCAATTATTTTTCCATACTTTGGTTAGCATCCTTGGTTTCTTGTAGCATTTCCTTAAATTCTGCTAGCTATTCTGTTAGATAACATAATTGCTTATTGAATTCAGTAACTTGTTCTGGAGGACTAAGTTCAGTGGATACTGCCTTAGCCTCTTCTTTTATGGAGGACTCACTACTTAAGTTCAGATGCTGATTTCTAGCAACTGTATCTATGAGTTCTTGAGCTTCTTCAATTGTTTTTCTCATGTATATAGATCCACCAGCTGAGTGGTCTAGAGATATCTGGGCTTTTTCTGTAAGTCCGTAGTAGAAGATGTCTAACTGCACCCACTCTGAAAATATTTCAGAGGGGCATTTCCTTAGCATCTCTCTGTACCTCTCCCAAGCATCATAAAGGGATTGATGATCCTCTTGTTTAAAGCCTTTGATGTCCAGCCTTAGTTGTGTCATCCTTTTTGGAGGAAAATATTGATTCAGGAATTTGTCTGATAACTGTTTCCATGTTCTTATGCTTGCTGTGGGTTAGTTATTTAGCCACCTCTTAGCTTGATCTTTTACAGCAAATGAAAACAGTAATAGTCTGTAGACATCTTGATCTATGTCCTTATCACGTACTGTGTCAGTAATTTGTAAGAACTGTGCCAAAAACTCAGTAGGTTCTTCTTGTGGAAGACCGAAATACTAGCAATTTTGCTGCACCATGATAATGAGCTGGGGGATTAGCTGCAAATTGCTAGCTTTGATGGGGGTATACAGATACTACACCCATATGAAGCAGCAGTGGGGTTAGCATATGACCCCAGAGTCCTTCTAGACTGTTCATTCCCGCTTAGGTCCACGATGGAGAAACGGAGATGATGTGAGACAAAATTAAAATAAAATAAAATAGAAAAAAATCAAACAAAAATTTCATAAATTAGAAAATTAAATAAAAGAAAATATGAAAAGTAAAATAATTAATTAATTAAAAAAATATTTTAAAAGATTTTTGAAAAATTAAAAATAAAAAAAATAAAAAAACAATTTTATTTTGAAAATGATTTAAGAAGATAGAATTTTTAAAATTGAAATTTTGACTAAATCAATCCTAATGTATTCGAAAATTATGACCAATTAAAGAAAATGATTTTTTTATTTTTATTTTTTTGAATTTACTGAGGAAAGAGAAAAACAACAAAGTGAACCCAAACTTAGAATTTTTTTTAGATTAAAACAAGGGAAGCAAACAAGAAAACTTTGAATGTAAAGATGAACACCAAGAACACTTTGAAGAACAAGATGAACACCAAGAACAAATTTTGAAAATTCTTTAGAAAAATAAAAACAACAAAGGACACCAAACTTAAAAGTTTTTATACCTTGGACACTAATAATTCGAAAATATATAAGATACAAACGCAAAAGACACCAAACTTAAAACATGAAACTAAACTCAAAGAAAAAAAAAATTAATAAAGAAAAGTAAGATTTTTGAAAAATTTTTTAAAAGAAAATAGAAGACTCAAATTTAGTGACTAAAAACCAAAAAAAAAAATTTTCCTAATCAAAGAAACAGGATGAACCTTCAGTTGTCCAAACTCGAACAATCCCCGGCAACGACGCCAAAAACTTGGTGCACAAAATCACAATCACACTTTTGCAATTCCACACAACTAACCAGCAAGTGCACTGGGTCGTCCAAGTAATACCTTTAGTGAGTAAGGGTCGATCCCACAGAGATTGTCAGCCTGAAGCAAGCTATGGTTATCTTGTAACTCTTAGTCAGAATATCAATAATGATTCTTAGTTTTAATTGTAGAAAGTAAAAGAACATGAAATAAAGAGTAATTGTTATGCAGTAATGGAGATCAGATTGGGGTTTTAGAGATGCTCTGACTTCTGAATCTCTGCTTTCCTACTATCTTCTTCTTCATGCACGCAAGGCTCCTTCCATGGCGAGCTGTATACTGGTGGATCACCATTGTCAATGGCTACCCGCCATCCTCTTAGTGAAAATGGTCCATATACATGGCTAATCATCTGTCGGTTCTCATTTGTATTGGAATAGAATCCGTTGATCCTTTTGCACACTGTCACTGCACCCAACATTTATGAGTTTAAAGCTCAGCACAGTCATCCCTTCCCAGATCCTACTCGGAATACCACAGACAAGGTTTAGACTTTTCGGATCTCAGGAATGCTGCTAATTGATTCTAGCTTATACCACGAAAACTCTGATCTCACAGATTTGAATGCTCTGTTGTCAGGAGAGGCATTCAAACTCATGAACCAGGAGCCCAAGAAATACCCACTCAATCTAAGGTAGAACGGAAGTGGTTGTCAAGCACACGTTCATAGGTTGAGAATGGTGATGAGTGTCATGGATCATCACATTTATCATGTTGAAATGCGAATGAATATCTTAGAATAGAAACAAGCGTGATTGAATGAAAAACAGTAGTAATTGCATTAATCCATTGAGACACAGCAGAGCTCCTCACCCCCAATCATGGAGTTTAGAGACTCATGCCGTAGAAGATACAAAATTCAGATTTAAAATGTCATAAGGTACAAAATGCATCTCTAAAAGTAGTTTTTATACTAAACTAGTAACCTAGGTTTACAGAAAATGGGTAAACTAAGATAGATAATGCAGAAATCTACTTCCGAGGCCCACTTGGTGTGTGTTTGGCATGAGCATTGATGCTTTCACGTGCATAGGCTATTCCTGGCATTAAACACCAGCTTTGGTGCCAGTTTGGGCGTTTAACTCCAACTTTTATGCCAGTTCTGGCGTTTAACGCCAGAAAAGGGTAAAAAGCTGGCGTTTAAACACCATTTTGCGCTATCAAATCTCGGACAAAGTATAGACTATTATATATTGCTGGAAAGCACAAGATGTCTACTTTCCAACGCAATCGGGAGCGCGTCTATTGGACGTCTGTAGCTCCAAAAAATCTATTCCGAGTGCAGGAAGGTCAGAATCCAATAGCATCTGCAGTCCTTTCTCAGCCTTTGAATCAGATTTTTGCTTAGGTCCCTCAATTTCAGCCAAAAAATATCTGAAATCACAGAAAAACTCATAGTAAATTCCAGAAATATAATTTTTTCATAAAAACTAATAAAAATATACTAAAAAGTGACTAAAGCATACTAAAAACTACATGAAAATACCACCAAAAAGCGTATAAAATATCCGCCCATCATGTACCCTCCTCAACATCAATGTCAAACTACTTAGAAGGAGGCTCTATGACTTGAGGTTCCCATGGAGGTTCTGCATCTCCTAAGTCTTTAGCTACTTTTTCTTCTACAACTATCGCGGCTTCCTCCATGCTATTAGATTCTCTACAAGTAGCTTTGGGAATTCCTTGAGTCTCTACCCGTTGGGAGGCTAATCGATTTGTTAACTCACCCAAGGTGGCCACAAAATTTAGCACAGTTCCTTGGAACTCTTGTGTCGGCCTTTGCATCCCTCTTTTCTCTGGAAGAAGAACACTTAGAGCGTTATCCATTGGAGATCAGAGTGGATATGAAGGTTCATTATTTGGGATGAAAAGTTCATGATATGAGCGTGGTTTATCATAATAAGGATGTGGCGATTTAACACTCTCCATCTTGTCCACTTGTTGCGTAACACACTTCAATTGCTTGTTCTCAAGTTGATATTCTTTTAGCTACGGAAGCGTCGTGTGCTTTTCGGCTTACCACTTGCTCCAATTGATGAACGTCTGCTTGAAATTGATGCAGTATCTCCTTGAGACGATTCCTTGACTCTTGTTCTGCTTGGGTATTATAATATGGAGGTGGTGGTTCTGGGGAGTAGTTGGGTTAGAATTGGGGTGGCTCCATATATGGTTCATATGGCTCATAAGGTGGTTGGTATAGTGGGTAAGGATTAGGATCAAAGAAGAGTGTTTGGTAGTGGGTAGCTTGTGAGAATGGTGGTTCAAAGTTATGTTGAGGAGGGAACTCATAGGTATAGTGTGGTAGGGGTTGATTGTTGATGCACGAAAACTTGTCTCTCCACAAATTTTCCTTTGTCAAGTATACCGAATTGTCATCAAGTAAAAACTAACAATAGAGTGAGGTCGAATCCCATAGGGATTGATTGGTCGAGCAACTTTAACTAGAGGAGTGTTCTAATCAAGCTAAGCCAAATTGAGTGAGAATTAAAGAAACTTAAATGCGGGAAGGATAATTGACATGAAATGTAAATTTGGAGAATCTTAAATGGGGAATTGGGGAGATGAGCATGAAAGTAAATAACAGAAAGTAAACAGAATGGGTAAGATCAGAGATGGGAAATTCATTGGGCTTAGGAGATGTTGCGTTCTCCGGATCAAGTTCATCTTCATCTCTTTCTCAATCAATGCACTCATTGATCTCCTTGGCAATCTTAGGTGATTGGATCCCAATTCCTTGGCAATCCAATCTCTCTAAGCTTGAATAATTTCCCAATTCCTTGATTTAATTGCTCATGAGAAGAGATGAGATTTGGTCACTGATTATACCACACACTTTCATAGATCAAAGTATTGGTAGGATTACATGTCACGATATCCAGATATCCATCCAACCCCCAACCTAATCCAATGTGAGAAAGCAATTCTAGCATGATCTTCTCATTCCTCTTCCAAGCCTCAAAGGAGATCCAATTATGGAGAGTTTCTTTTCCAAGATAACTAACCAATTGGTTGAAGACCGAAAGCTTTCTAGCAAAATCAAGAGAAAAGAAAGAGGAAGAAGAATGAAAACTATAATTGATCCATCAAATTACAACAGAGCTCCCTAACCCAATGAAAGGGATTTAGTTGTTCATAGCTCTGGGAATGGAATGGGTAAGAGAAAAGTGCATTGTAAAGTAACTAGAAATTGCAGAAAAAATAAATATAAAAAGTGTAGCTCCCAATCATGCCAAGCTCCTTTCTAAATCAAAACTACTCCTATATATACTACTCTTCTGATCTTTTAGTTAGCTCTCTATGTCTTGGATATGCGCCTTTGATCTTTAGTTGAAGCAGTTACAGTCATCAGTGGGCTCAGCTTCACTTGCAGAAAGAGAGTGAGTCAGGCATGGTATGCAGTTAGTCAGGATGTTAGTGGTGTTAACGTTAAGTGTGAATTCTGATTCGAAGACGTTAGTAACACTAACTTTGTCACTAACGTCCCAACCTACTTGACCCACGTTAACTCCAATGTTAGTGGCACTAACGTGACTTCTAATGTAGCCTTTCCATCCTTCGCTAGCGTTATTGGCGTAAACTTTGACAATAACGCTGCTCCTTGTCCCTTTCTCCCACGTTAATGGTCCACGTTAGTGTAACTAACGTGGCTCTTAACGCAGGCATGCCAAGACTCGAGGGCTGATGATTGAATTTTTGATGGTTTAGAATTTCAAAAATAAATTCTCATTGCAAGTATAGTTCCTAAACCAAACAATAATCTTTTTATACAAAAAGTTGTTTGTCACTAAAACAAACCCCTAAATTAATAAACCGAAGTATTGGAACCTCAGGTCGTTCTCCCTAGGAATTACAATAAAGTGTCTTGTTATTGGTTGTGAGTTATTTTGGGATTTTTGAGATTTTAGACAAGAAATATAAATGGCAAAGAAAATAAACTAACAACTAACAAAGCTCTTGGCAAGATATGAGAACTAGAAGTCCTATCATAGTTATCCTCCTCAATTGTGATAACAAATTGTCCATTACTCCCACTTAGTTAACCTCTAACCATGGAGGAAAGTCAAGTGGATGAATCAATTTGATTCCTCAAGTCCTAATCAACTCCTAAAGGAAAGACTAGCTTTAGAGGAATTCAAATCAATTAGCAACTTCTAGTTATCAATCACAAAGGAATTAGATAACTCAAGAGTCACTAATTACTCAACCAAGGCCAAGAGGAACAAAACCTACACTAAAATCCAACCAAACATTTCATCAAACACTTGGAAGGTACAAAAGAAAAGCATAGTAAATTGATAACAAGAATAGAATCTAACAACAATTATTGAAAAGAATTAACAACAACAATCAAAAGAAACACATTTATTATGAATTACCTTGATTGAATTGAAAGAGAGTAGAAGAAACAAAAGTAGATCTACAACAAAACACAAGAACAACATAAAAGAGATTACAATAAAAGAATGGAAGAAGAATGAATGTAACAACAAAGAATTGAAGAGTAGAAGTAGAAGAAAGAGTGAATGAAAACCTAGATCTAAGAACTAAACCTAATCCTAATCCTAATCCTAGAGAGAAGTGAGAGATTCTCTCTCTAGAAACTAACTCTAACTAATCCTAATGAGTGTGAATGATCAAAAGTCCCTTTGCTCTTCAATCCTTGGCTTTAAATAACATCTTTGGTGCCAAAGTTGGTTGGGATTGGGCCCCACAACCCTTCTGAATTTGCTGGCCATGTTTTCATTAAAAAATCATAAACCAGCACCGACGCGTACGCGCACAGCAGACGTACGCGTCTATGGGGTGATTCGCAAGGTGCGCGTAAGCGCTAGGTGCGCATGCACGTCCATGGGCGAGTTCAACTTCTTTGACTTTTCATGATTTCTCCACTTTACATGCTTTCTTTTTCACTCTTTTGATCCATTCCTAGCCTTTTCAATCTAAAATCACTAACAAACACATCAAGGTATCTTGTGGAATCAAAGGGAGATTAAAATCATCAAGTTAAAGTTCTAAAAAGCATGTTTTCACATCTAAGCATAGATAATAAGACAATCACAAAATCATGCTAATTCATTGAATAAATGTGGGTAAAAGGTGTTAAAATCTCCTAAAATCGATACAAGATAAACCCTACAAATGGGGTTTATCAACCTCCCCACACTTAAGCCAAGCATGTCCTCATGCTTAAACCAAGAATGAAGTAAAGGTATGACATTTATTCAATGGAACTAAACTATGTGTAACCTATCTAAATGCAACTATCTAAATGAATGCAATTGCTTGGTCAAAATAAATCAATTCCCAAGAAGCACATATGCACAAGGGCTAAGGACTAGCAAGTCTAATCCACAATTGGGTTGAGTTATTAAATAATTTTACAAACTTGCATGAAAGTTGATGAGTGTAGGTGGAAACATGTAATTGAGCAATCGAACCCTCACCGGTAGTGTTTGCACTCTATTCGCTCAAGTGTTTAGGGTTGATTCACTCAATTCTCCCCTAATCATGCTTTCCAAGATTTGTTTTTCTTCTTACAATCAACATACATTTCATGCATGCATACTGATGACAAGTCATCATATACCCATTTTTCAAGCTAATTTCACTTGTTTTGTTAGCATTTATGCACTTTCTTGCATCCTAAGTAAGTGATTTGGAGTGAAAATGCATAACTTCTCTAAATCAAGCAACCACCATGAATTTAATGTTAAATCATGAGGTTTAAGCTAATTTTAATTGAATTTTAATTGATTTATAAGCCTCTTGAATTTAGTGATACTTTGAGTGGTTGTTTGGTTTATTGTAGGTGAAGAAAAGAAAAGAAAATGAAAAGCGTGGCCTAAGAAGTGTGACACAAGAAAAGGAAAGCGTGGCCAAAGAGGAGAGAAGCGTGCCGCATTACAATGGAGAAGCAACATTGCCCTCCACAAGGGCAGAATGCCCTCTAGGAGGGCAGCATTAGGTGACCAAGCAAGCATAGGCAACTCTGCCCTGCCCACTCCAAGGGCAGAGCACAAAATGTGCCTTGGAACCAAGAGAAAGCAAATTCTGCCCTGCCCTTGTGGAGAGCAGAATCGGGCACCTCAAAGAAAGAAATCAAGAAAAAAAAGTCACCCATGCATGCCACAAGGTTCGAACCAAGAACCATGAGGAAGCCAAAGACTAAAGGTGATTGTCGTGCCAAGAAGCCAAGAAAATATTAGCGTGTTTGCACCCTCCCAGGTTCGAACCCGAGACGTGAAGGAAGCAACTCTGCCCTGCCCTTGGCGCGGGCAGGGCAGCATTTGAATTGGCACGATCTTGGCGCACCATTTCTCAATCTGGCGCACCAATGTCCTCGACCTGGCAGCATCTGGCGCGCGCGTTCCTTCCCTGGCGCACCAAACCGTTCCTGCCCTGCCCTTGGCGCGGGCAGGGCAGCGTTTAGCGTCCCGCGCACCAAACACTCTTCCTGGCGCACCAAATTTCCTTCTGGCAGCACCATCCGCACGCACGCCTCACATCCTGGCGCATCAGCTTTCCCGCCCTGCCCTTGGCGCGGGCAGGGCAGCCTCTGGCGCACCAACCGCGCACCAACTCGCACCAACACGCAACATGGCCGCACCAATTGCTAGCACCAAGCCTCATTTTTCTGCCCTGCCCTCCACAAGGGCAGGGCAGCCTCCTGGGAGTGAATCTAATGGGCCGAAAAATCAAATTAAATTCCCATCTTAATTCATTTCTTCACCAAATCAAAAGCCCATCCAAATCCCAAAATCCAAGAATAGAAAGTGTATAAATAGTAGTTAGTTTGATGTAATTAGAACCTTTTGCCAATTTCACTTTGACCTTTACTTTTGAATTTTCACTTTGAGTTTTCCTTTGGAGATTTCTGAGAATTGGGGAGGAATTGATCTCTCTTCTCCCTCATTCTTGCCTTAGCAGTTTTACTCTTCTGTTTCTGAGTATTGGGTGTGTGAAATTGGGGAAATTCTGTCCCAATTCCCATTCAAGCTCTTTGCACTTTATTTTCTGCATAATTCAATCTAAATTCTGTTCTTCAATTGTTTCATCTTTAATTTTTTGTCAATTGCTTAGTACATTCAGATCTGGGAAGGAAATTGGGTTTTAGGCTCTGCTACCTAAGCCCTTGGGATCCTGAGATCATAATTCACACTTGGTTCCTCTTGGAACCTCTGCTGCATTTAATTTCTTTGCTGTTTAAATTCCCATTGCTCCTAATTCAAATTCTGCTACCTTAATTGTTGCACTTTACTTCCTCTTTGTTTAGATCTTGCAATCCCATCCCTTAGTTCCCTTTTATATTCAAGCCATTTATCTTTCTTGCCATTTAAGTTACTGCAATTTAAGTTTCTTGCATTTTAAGTTTCAGTCATTTACTTTCTTGCTCTTTAAGATTCTGCAAATCTACAATTCTGTTCTTCAATTTACTGCACTTTTCCCTTCCCCATTTACATTTAATGTCATTTACTTCCTGTTAAACACAAATCACTCAATCAAAACTTGATTCGCTTGACTAAACCACCCACTAAACTAAAATTGCTCAATCCTTCAATCCCTGTGGGATCGACCTCACTCATGTGAGTTATTATTACTTGATGCGACCCGGTACACTTGCCGGTGAGTTTTGTGTTGGATCGTTTTCCACACATCAAGTTTTTGGCGCCGTTGCCGGGGATTGAAATAGATTGACAATGATTAAGTGAAGTGGAGGTCTAGATTAAGCACTTTTTCTTTTCTGTTATTCTAATTCTTACTAACACACTAACTGTTTGAATTTTTGCTTAAACTAACTAAAACTTCATTCTAAGTTACAGATTGAAGTTCCATTGTATTTCTGGGTTTGTGTGTTTATTGTTGTGTGTTTGTATGTCAGGTATAGGAAGATCTTCCTCTATCCTCTCTGAAATTGATCAAAGGACTCTTCGGAGAATAAGAAGAGCTGAAAGAGGGAAGAATATTGTTGGAGAAGAAGAAGAATCTGAGGAGGAATTCCAAGACATGGAAAGAGATACCAATCAACCAGGAGAAGGAGCCAATAATAATCAACATCAGAGAAGAGTCTTGGCCTCATACACATTTGCAAATGCCAAGCATTGTGGGAGTAGCATTCTTCCTCCCAATGTCAATGCAAACAACTTTGAACTCAAGCCACAACTCATCACTCTGGTGCAAAACAATTGTTCTTTTGGAGGTGGGCCTTTGGAGGATCCAAACCAACATTTGTCTACTTTCTTGAGAATCTGTGACACAGTGAAAACAAATGGTGTGCCCCCTGATAGCTACAAGTTGCTACTCTTCCCATTCTCTCTCAGGGATAAAGCAACTCAATGGCTAGAGACCTTTCCAAAAGAAAGCATCAACACTTGGGATGACTTGGTGAGCAAGTTCCTTGCCAAATTCTACCCCCCTCAAAGAGTCCTAAGGTTGAAGACAGAAGTTCAGACATTCACTCAATTGGAAGCCGAGAACTTATATGAAGCATGGGAAAGATATAAGGCTCTATTGAGGAAATGTCCCCCAGAAATGTTTACTGAATGGGATAAGTTGCAAAACTTCTATGAAGGACTCACTCTTAAAGCTCAAGAAGCTCTTGATCACTCTGCCGAGGATCTTTGCAACTCATGAAGACCACGGAGGAAGCTCAAAACCTCATTGAGATGGTGGCCACCAACCAATATTTCTTTGCTCATCAAAGACAACGCCAACCATCACAAAGAAGAGGAGTAATGGAGTTGGAAGGAGTTGATTCAATCTTAGCTCAAAACAAGATGATGCAGCAACAGATTCAACAACAATTTGAGCAAATGGCTAAGAGAATTGATGGCTTGCAAGTGGCAGCAGTGAGCACCACAAGCCAACCTCCAACCACTTGGGTGCAAAGTGAAGAAACTCAAGAAGAGCAACAACAAGAGCAGGTCCAATACATGCACAACCAAAATCCTGGAACAAATGAAGTCTATGGTGATACCTACAATCCATCTTGGAAGAATCATCCCAACCTCAGATGGGGAGACAATCATAATCAAAACCAACAACCATGGCAAAGAAACACAAGCCAAAACAATTGGAAAAACACAAACCACAACCCCCAGCCAAACACTAACCAAAACTCATACAGAAAACCACAAAACAACTACCCAAATTCTAACCAATGCTCACCCAATAGCCACCCAACTAACCAAAACACTTATCTTCATCCATCAACACCCCAAAATCAAACCATCTCTCAAGACTCACAAAGAATCACCAATTTAGAGGTACTCATGGAGAAACTAATGAAGAGCCAAGAATTGACAACCAAGAATCAAGAAGCCTCCATGAAGAACCTAGAAAGGCAGATTGGACAAATCTCTAAGAAGATCTCTGTTGAGAAGCCATCAAGTTCACTACCTAGTGACACCATTCCCAACCCAAAGGAAGAATGCAAGGTTGTGCAATTAAGAAGTGGAAGGGTGTTAACAGATGGTAGCCAAGGAACAACAAAGAAGCTTCTGGGGAATGACACTGAGCCAACAAAGAATGATGAACCCATCAACCAAGACAAGATAAGCAAGAATGCTCCAGAAAAGCTCACTGAGGAAGACAACAAGCCACAGAATTTGAAGAAAGGAAAGAAGATCTTGGAGGAACCAACTCCAAAACAGCATCAAGTGGAGAAGAGGTCAACACCACCACTCCCTTATCCACAAAGATTTCAAAAGGAAACAAAGGACCAGCACTTCCACAAATTTCTTGAGACTTTCAAGAAGTTGGAGATCAACATACCTTTGGCAGAGGCTTTGGAGCAAATGCCCCTGTATGCTAAGTTCTTAAAAGAGCTCATCAACAAGAAAAGGGATTGGAATGAGAAGGAAATAGTGATGCTTAGTGAGGAATGCAGTGCACTCATTAAAAAGGGACTCCCTCCCAAGCTTGAGGACCCTGGAGGTTTCTTCTTACCATGCACTATTGGAAACCTGTTCTTAACAAAGGGATGTGCGATCTAGGAGCAAGCATAAACCTAATCCCATATTCTCTAGTGAAAAAGCTTGGCATAGAGGAGGTGAAACCAACAGAGATGACTTTGGAATTGGTGGATCAATCAATAGTCTATCCTAAGGGGCTGATTGAGAACCTTTTAGTTAAGGTTGGCAAGTTCATCTATCTGGCAGATTTTGTGATCCTGGATTCTTCAGAAAATGGAAATGATTCCATAATACTTGGTCGACCATTTTTGGCCACTGCTAGAGCCATTGTGGACATTGCAAGGAGAGTTAAGTCTCCCATGAGGAAGCATCACAAAGGATACAAGAAAAAAGGGGATTCACAAGGAAGCAGGGGTGATCAGCAAGAAGGAAACATCACAACTCAAGTAACTGTCAAAAAAAGATCAACAAGCAAGAAAAAGGTGAAGAGCAAGAAAAGGCTCACAAAGGGTGGAAAATAAGAAAATCCCAACTGAAGGATTTTCTAAGGGTGATAAGGTGCAATTAATATACCAACAGCAGGGAGCAGAAGATTATTACACTGTCAACCAAATTCTTTCTCTTGAGCATATGGAATTGAACATCAAAGCACACAGAGAAGCTGACAGTGAGAGGTGACAAGAGACATCACCAATATCAACCACCTTAAAGGGAGGTCAATGTCAAGCTAATGACAATAAAAGAGCGCTTCATGGGAGGCAACCCATGGTTTAAGATTTCTGTCTTTTCTTTCATTTAATAAGCTATGATTCCTCTAATATGATTTTGAATTTTCATGCCTGGTAAATGCATATGTCATTTTGAAGCATATGGCAAGCTTCTAAGTTTGGTGTACCTTAAGGCACACCCAGGCTCATTGTTCAAAGAAGAATATTGTCTTTTAGAGCATATGCATAAGTCTTTTGATAAAGTATGTAACCAAACACTAAGTTTGGTGTCTGCATATATCAGAGGAACATTTTCACTCATGAACTCAAACCATACAGACAAGGGATCATACATCAATATTTCTTTTAAAATACATCAATTGTGAGATTGGTTTGCAATTGCTAAGCCATCCCCTAAATAAAGAATTTTGGTGTTCACCAACTTTTAACATCTTTAATTAAGGGGCATAATTGACCAAAAAAAATTTATTTTAAATAATAATAACAAAACAAAATAATTCTTTTCCTATTAAATACGAATTAAATGTCAACGGCTATATTAATGACCTAAGGCTAGCTATCTTGATTCTTGCAGGAGAAAAAGATTAAGACAAACTCAAGGAAGGGCCACGGCTAGGAGGAGCTATGTGAGGGAGGTCACATGTGCCTAGGAGAACGTGCTCATGGGGAACAAAATTTGCATGCATGCAACATTGGACACCGAAGTGCATGCAACCAATGGGAGGAGGATCCTCGTCAAGCCTCAACCATGCATGCAAGCCGTCCATCTCATGCATTCTTTGAATGAGCAAACCAATCTCAGCCCTTCAAGAACACTCAAGGTCCCCCCTCATTCATTCATTATGGTTTTGTTGAAAGGCTTGGAGACATGGCCTATAAATAGCCGTTGCCCCAACACGGCACTCACATTCCCACTCAAGCCACTTTCATATGAACCACACTCACTCCACTTCCAAAACCAACATAATTCCCTTACCTCACACATCAAACCGAACCAAAATTCACCCCAAACACAACATATATTCCTTCTACTCTACTTCCTCTTTCTTTCCACTTTAATTTTCAATGGCATCCTCAAGCTCACAAAGAAGGCCAGGAAAAGAACCTATGGTAACCGAACCTCCATCATTTGATGCAAGAAAGTTTAGATCCCATTCCATGAAGGAGATCATAGGTTCATGGTGGCAAAGAATGTTATCTATGAGAAAGGCCTTGATTTGAGGGAAGGAGAATACCCCATTATGAGGCAAATCACTAACGAAAGAAGGTGGGAACTCTTGTGTGCTCCTCTGACTGACATCAGTGCAGTAATGATTAGGGAGTTCTATGCAAATGCTGCAAAGAAAACAAAAATAGTGCTCCTTACACAAGCTATGTCAGAGGGGTGAAGTGAGTTTTAGCCCTGCTATCACAAGAGCTCTCAAGTTGAGAACCATAACCTATCCAGAGCTTAGTTATGAGGCTAGATTGCAACGGGAAAATAATCCTGATGAGATCCTGCAAGGGATGCATGGAATACAGATTGGGAAGAGATTCAAAGGGGATTCCAAGTCACATAAGGAGGATAAATCTTACTCCTGTTGCTAAAGGATGGTTTGAAATAGTGAGGAGATCTATTCTTCCTACTGGAAATGCCTCTTGGGTCACAATCAAACGAGCATTATTGACACACTGCATCTTGCATGGAGGTGAGATCAATGTTGCACAACTCATAGCCGACAGCATTCAAGAAATGGCCGATAGCACAAGCAAGTCAAAAGGCCTTGGACATCCAAGCACCATCCAAAGGCTATGTAACAGAGCTAATGTCATTTTTGAAGATGAGGACACAACAAAAGTGAAAGTAGGAAAATGGATTACCAAAAAGAGCATGGAGGGAATTAATGAAGAAGAAAATCAAGAAGGGGTGGTAGCTCCTAGACAGAGGAGATCACAAAGAGGAAGGACGAAATCAGGCTTATAATGCCATAGATATGAGCCAATTGCAAAGATCAATTGAAGAATTATCTCATCAACTTATGCAGGCTCAACAAGGTCAAAATCAACTTATGCAGATTCAACAAGGCCAAAATCAAGGGGGCCCAGCGCAATATCTAGAGCCCCATCCTGAATTCATGGAACAATTCTTGAAAGAAAAGGAAGAACGAGAAGCTTGGCAGCATCAAATGGAGGAGAAACAAGAGAGATGGCAACAACAAATGATGACTCAGCAGCAAGAGTTTCAAGCACAGATCCTTGAAGGGCAGAAAGAGCAATACAAAGAATTCAAGGAATCATATGATAAGCTGTATTTCAGTCAAGCTAAAGCATCGGAATATAGTCACAACCTGTATCAATGGAAGAATGTTCATCATACTTTGGGAGAAGTTAGACATGCACAAAGAATGGAGTATGATGAAAACATGCAAGCAAGGTTGGAGTACTTGACCCACAATTTGCCAACACTCAATCCTGAGATCAAACCATTTGAGCAATGCCCTGAATTCTTAGCCAAGCAACAAGCAAAATCTCGTCAATACACTGAGTCAACCTTTAACACATTGGAGACTTTTGGGCTCAAAGGACTCATAGATTCTGTTTGGGCTAGAAGATGTACCATTAGAAGGTGGCAAAGTTCTTTCATACTTTCCTCTTTCATGTCTCTAATAAGGGATGCACGTCTGAACATGATATGCCTCCATCATTTATTTCTTTTACTATTTGCATTTTTCTGTTCTTTGCTTTTCATTTTAGTTAGTTAATAATTAGCTAGAAAAATGATAAGTCTGCATAATGCTTGTATCCATCACTTAGTTTAAATATTGCTTTGTTTCCCATATGCTTGAATAAAAGAGTTTGGTTTGAATTGAAAAGTAAAATATCCAATGTTGCATGTATGAATGGAAGTTGGTGGTGGCATATGTGTTTGATTAAATGCATAACTCATGAAATAAGTGTTGCATAATATCATTTTCATTTAATTGTGAGTTAGCTTGCTGTTATAAAAACTCCTATCAAGAATGAAACAACCCTTGGTAACAAAAACAGAAAGAAAAGGGAAAGAAAAGCCAAATGGCAAGAAAAACAAAGAATAAAGGTTGGACACCAATAGCTTGAATCTTAAGACATATGCCTGTGGTGTTCTTGTACTAAGATCTGCTTGGATGAGTAAATTCTAAGGGGTATTTTGAAACCTGGTCACTTAGATCAACTGATTTGGGATGGCCAATTGAAAATCCACAATAAAGAGCAACTTAGATACAAAGCACTTAGTGATCCAAAGAGATGCTGGGCATCAATGATCCTAGGAAGAATTAGCAAGCCAAGTGTCTGTGGTGGAGAGATGTTGAGCAAAAAGAACGAAAAAATAAAGCCAAAGGCTATGCTGCAGCATTTGACACCCAACCTATGATAGAATAATAAGCTTGTTAAGCTTAGTAAGCCAGAGAAAGTTAGCAAGGGAGAAAGTAACAAAGTGAGTCTTATAACAGCAAGTCTAGCAAACCTTTGATGCAAAATGTATATTATGTAGCAGCAGCAACAATAAATGAGTTGTCATTGTCTGCATAATGCCCCATAGATCAAGTTCTGCTATCTGCATAATAAGGATATGCATTCTTTTCTTATTCATCTCATTTACTCTTAATTTTGATGCTTGCTTGGGGACAAGCAAGGTTTAAGTTTGGTGTTGTGATGACAAGTCATCATATACCCATTTTTCAAGCTAATTTCACTTGTTTTGTTAGCATTTATGCACTTTCTTGCATCCTAAGTAAGTGATTTGGGTGAGTGAAAATGCATAACTTCTCTAAATCAAGCAACCACCATGAATTTAATGTTAAATCATGAGGTTTAAGCTATTTTAATTGAATTTTAATTGATTTATAAGCCTCTGAATTTAGTGATACTTTGAGTGGTTGTTTGGTTTATTGTAGGTGAAGAAAAGAAAAGAAAATGAAAAGCGTGGCCTAAGAAGCGTGACACAAGAAAGAAAGCGTGGCAAAGAGGAGAGAAGCGTGCCGCATTACAATGGAGAAGCAACATTGCCCTCCACAAGGGCGAATGCCCTCTAGGAGGGCAGCATTAGGTGACCAAGCAAGCATAGGCAACTCTGCCCTGCCCACTCCAAGGGCAGCACAAAATGTGCCTTGGAAACCAAGAGAAAGCAAATTCTGCCCTGCCCTTGTGGAGAGCAGAATCGGGCACCTCAAGAAAGAATCAAGAAAAAAAAGTCACCCATGCATGCCACAAGGTTCGAACCAAGAACCATGAGGAAGCCAAAGACTAAAGGTGATTGTCGTGCCAAGAAGCCAAGAAAATATTAGCGTGTTTGCACCCTCCCAGGTTCGAACCCGAGACGTGAAGGAAGCAACTCTGCCCTGCCCTTGGCGCGGGCAGGGCAGCATTTGAATTGGCACGATCTTGGCGCACCATTTCTCAATCTGGCGCACCAATGTCCTCGACCTGGCAGCATCTGGCGCGCGCGTTCCTTCCCTGGCGCACCAAACCGTTCCTGCCCTGCCTTGGCGCGGGCAGGGCAGCGTTTAGCGTCCGCGCACCAAACACTCTTCCTGGCGCACCAAATTTCCTTCTGGCAGCACCATCCGCACGCACGCCTCACATCCTGGCGCATTAGCTTTCCCGCCCTGCCCTTGGCGCGGGCAGGGCAGCCTCTGGTGCACCAACCGCGCACTAACTCGCACCAACACGCAACATGGCCGCACCAATTGCTAGCACCAAGCCTCATTTTCTGCCCTGCCCTCCACAGGGCAGGGCAGCTCCTGGAGTGAATCTAATGGGCCAAAAAATCAAATTAAATTCCCATCTTAATTCATTTCTTCACCAAATCAAAAGCCCATCCAAATCCCAAAATCCAAGAATAGAAAGTGTATAAATAGTAGTTAGTTTGATGTAATTAGAACCTTTTGCCAATTTCACTTTGACCTTTACTTTTGAATTCTCACTTTGAGTTTTCCTTTGGAGATTTCTGAGAATTGGGGAGGGAATTGATCTCTCTTCTCCCTCATTCTTGCCTTAGCAGTTTTACTCTTCTGTTTCTGAGTATTGGGTGTGTGAAATTGGGGAAATTCGTCCCAATTCCCATTCAAGCTCTTTGCACTTTATTTTCTGCATAATTCAATCTAAATTCTGTTCTTCAATTGTTTCATCTTTAATTTTCTGTCAATTGCTTAGTACATTCAGATCTGGGAAGGAAATTGGGTTTTAGGCTCTGCTACCTAATCCCTTGGGATCCTGAGATCATAATTCACACTTGGTTCCTCTTGGAACCTCTGCTGCATTTAATTTCTTTGCTGTTTAAATTCCCATTGCTCCTAATTCAAATTCTGCTACCTTAATTGTTGCACTTTACTTCCTCTTTGTTTAGATCTTGCAATCCCATCCCTTAGTTCCCTTTATATTCAAGCCATTTATCTTTTGCCATTTAAGTTACTGCAATTTAAGTTTCTTGCTTTAAGTTTCAGTCATTTACTTTCTTGCTCTTTAAGATTCTGCAATCTACAATCTGTTCTTCAATTTACTGCACTTTCCTTCCCCCTTTACATTTAATGTCATTTACTTCCTGTTAAACACAAATCACTCAATCAAAACTTGATTCGCTTGACTAAACCACCCACTAAACTAAAATTGCTCAATCCTTCAATCCCTGTGGGATCGACCTCACTCATGTGAGTTATTATTACTTGATGCGACCCGGTACACTTGCCGGTGAGTTTTGTGTTGGATCGTTTTCCACACATCACATACACATATCATGAGGTCTTTTCATTGGTTGTAATGGGGCTAGGATTAAGGTAGGATGCATATTTGGTCAAGGGAGCTTGAAATTTGAATCTTTGATAAGCTTAAACTTCCCACCTAACCTATGACATTCTATACAATTAAGTTCTAACCTAACTACCCATTTTCCTCACTTTTTCACATACTCGTGCATTTCCTTTTCATTTCACAACACTTATGCATTGATCTTATTGAGCTTCGCTTTGGGGCATTTTGTCCCCTTTTTTATTTCTTTCTTTTTCTATTATTTTTTTCTTTTCTTTTCCATATTATTTTTTTTTCTTTTCTTTTTCTTTTGTTTTTCTTTTCTCATTTTTTTCTTTCAAATTATATACAAGAACATCAATGCATAAGGTCTATACATTTTATCAATACATGAGCATGTACCCAATTCCCAATAATTTCAATAAAAATACAAAACTACCCTTTTATTCCCCCAATGTCCCAAGATTCCCACACTTGAATGATACTCACACACACTAGCCTAAGATAATCAAAGATCCAAATTAAGGACATTTATTTGTTTTCACCTTTAAGGCTTGTAATTTGCTAAATTAAAGAACAAAGTGGGTTAATCGTAGGCTCAAAGTTGGCTAACAAAGGTTGATAAAAGGTAAGGCTTTTTGGGTAAGTGAGCTAATGAAATGATGGCCTCAATCATATAAATGCATGAATACACAAAATAATGGACATAAATAATCAAACAAATCAAGGATTACAATCATAGAAAGAGAATAATGCACACAAGAAGGGAACATAAGTGGTTATAAGATGTAACCACACCATTAGGCTCAAATATCACTTGCTTGTGTTCTTAGCTTAAAAACATGATCCAAAATATATATAATTCAAGCAAGTTCTATGAAAAGTTTTCATTCAAATCAATTGGTGCCCTATAGAAGTGAGAGCTTCTCTCTCTAGAAACTAACTCTAACTAATCCTAATGAGTGTGAATGATCAAAAGTCCCTTTGCTCTTCAATCCTTGGCTTTAAATAGCATATTTGGTGCCAAAGTTGGTTGGGATTGGGCCCCACAACCCTTCAGAATTTGCTGGCCACGTTTTCATTAAAAAATCATAAACCAGCACCGTCGTATATGTGCACAGCATGCGTACGCGTCCATGGGGTGATTCGCAAGGTGCGTGGTGCACGAAATTACAATCACACTTTTGCAATCCCGCACAACTAACCAGCAAGTGCACTGGGTCGTCCAAGTAATACCTTACGTGAGTAAGGGTCGATCCCACGGAGATTGTCGGCTTGAAGCAAGCTATGGTTATCCTGTAAATCTTAGTCAGGATATCAGAAATTATCAGGATTGATTGTGAAAAGCAAAAGAACATGAAATAAGTACTTGTTATGCAGTAATGGAGAATAGGTTGAGGTTTTGGAGATGCTCCATCTTCTGAATCTCTGCTTTCCTACAGTCTTCTTCTTCAAACACGCAAGGCTCCTTCCATGGCAAGCTGTATGTAGGGTTTCACCGTTGTCAATGGCTACCTCCCATCCTCTCAGTGGAAATGTTCAACGCACCCTGTCACGGCACGGCTATCCATCTGTCGGTTCTCAATTAGGCCGGAATAGAATCCAATGATTCTTTTGCGTCTGTCACTAACGCCCCGCCCTCAGGAGTTTGAAGTTCGTCACAGTCATTCAATCATTGAATCCTACTCAGAATACCACAGACAAGGTTTAGACCTTCGGATTCTCTGAATGCCGCCATCAATTCTAGCTTATACCACGAAGATTCTGATTAAAGAATCCAATAGATATCTACTCAATCTAAAGTAGAACGGAGGTGGTTGTCAGGCGCGTCATAGTTGAGAATATGATGAGTGTCACGGGTCATCACATTATCCGGGTTAAGAACAAGTGATATCTTAGAACGGAAGCAAGCATGATTGAATAAGAAACAGTAGTAATTGCATTAATCCATCAAGACACAGCAGAGCTCCTCACCCCCAACCATGGGGTTTAGAGACTCATGCTGTAAGAAGTACACAAAGAAACGTGTAAATGTGTCATGAGGTACAGATACAATGTCAAAAGATCCCTATTAATAGTGAACTAGTAATCTAAGGTTTACAGAAATGAGTAAATGACAGAAAAATCCACTTTCGGGCCCACTTGGTGTGTGCTTGGGCTGAGCATTGAAGCTTTCATGTGTAGAGACCTTTTCTGGAGTTAAACGCTAGCTTTCATGCCAGTTTGGGCGTTTAACTCCACTTTTTATGCCAGTTCCAGCGTTAAACGCTAGAAATTCTGAGGTTGATTTGCAACGCCGGTTTGGGCCATCAAATCTCGGGAAAAGTATGGACTATTATACATTTCTGGAAAGCCCAGGATGTCTACTTTCCAATGCAGTTGAGAGCGCGCCAATTGGGCTTCTGTAGCTCCAGAAAATCCACTTCGAGTGCAGGGAGGTCAGAATCCAACAGCATCTGCAGTCCTTTTCAGTCTCTGAATCAGATTTTTGCTCAGATCCCTTAATTTCAGCCAGAAAATACCTGAAATCACAGAAAAACACACAAACCCATAGTAAAGTCCAGAAAAGTGAATTTTAACTAAAAACTAATAAAAATATACTAAAAACTAACTAAATCATACTAAAAACATACTAAAAACAATGCCAAAAAGCGTATAAATTATCCGCTCATCACAACACCAAACTTAAATTGTTGCTTGTCCCCAAGCAACTGAAAATCAAATAGGATAAAAAGAAGAGAATATACTATAAATTCTAAACTATCAATGAAACTTAGCTCCAATTAGATGAGCGGGACTAGTAGCTTTTTGCTTCCGAACAGTTTTGGCATCTCACTCTATCCTTTGAAGTTCAGAATGATTGGCATCTATAGGAACTCAGAACTCAGATAGTGTTATTGATTCTCCTAGTTGAGTATAATGATTCTTGAACATAGCTAGTGTATGAGTCTTGGCTGTGGCCCAAAGCACTCTGTCTTCCAGTATACCACCGGACATACATGCCACAGACACATAATTGGGTGAACCTTTTCAGATTGTGACTCAAACTTTGCTAGAGTCCCCAAGAGAGGTGTCCAGGGTTCTTAAGCACACTCTTTTTGCCTTGGTTCACAACTTTATTTCTTTCTTTTTCTTTTTCTTCTTCTTTTTTTTTTTTGAAATTTTCTTTTTGTATTCACTACTTTTTCTTGCTTCAAGAATCAATCTTATGATTTTTCAGATCCTCAATAACAGTTCTCCTTTTCCCTCATTCTTTCAAGAGCCAACAATTTTAGCATTCTCAAAACAACAAATTAAAAAGACATATGCACTGTTCAAGCATTCATTCAGAAAACAAAAAATATTGTCACCATATCAAACTAATTCAAACTAGTTTCAAGGATAAATTCGAAATCCTGTACTTCTTGTTCTTTTGTGATTAAAGCATTTTCATTTAAGAGAGGTGATGGATTCATAGGACATAGCTTTAAGGCATGAATTTTAAATTTTATTAATTATGAATTAAGAACAAGACTCAAAAATAAATATAAGATGAGAAAAATAGAAACAAAAATTTAAATATGCTCATAATGATAGAGGTTTTTCACAGAGTTAGGACTCAACAACCTTGATTTTGAGAAGGGATGCTCCCTCAAATTGAGGGGAGAGCTTTTGGCGTTTCAATTCTTGAAGCTCACGCCCCTTCTTCTTGTTCCTTCAGCAATTTGCAGAGCATGCAGTTCTGATTCTGCTGTTCTTCCCTAAGTTGCATAGTCTCTTGCAACTTGGTGATAGATGCTTCTAGGCTGGCCCAGTAGCCAATTTCAGGAATTCAGGGGGAGGAACTCCTGCGCCCTCCTTTTGATAGAGTTGTCTTGCATTTGTCCTTCCATTGACTTCTTGGTGATTGGATGTTCAATGGGTATGAATTCATCTACTCCCATCTTTACCCCAGCCTCTTTACAGAGCAAGGAGATCAAGCTTGGGTAAGCTAATTTGGCTTCAGTGGAATTCTTATTTGCAATTGTGTAGATCTCACAAGCAATCACATGATGAACCTCCACTTCTTTTCCAAGCATAATGCAATGAATCATCACTGCTCTCTTGATAGTGACCTCAGAACGGTTGCTAGTGGGCAGTATGGAACGTCCAATGAAGTCTAGCCAACCTCTTGCAATTGGTTTGAGGTCTCCCCTCTTGAGTTGGTTTGGGACGCCCTTTGAATTGGTTATCCACTTAGTTCCAGGGAGGCATATGTCCTCTAGAACTTGATCCAACCCTTTATCTGCTTTCACCATTCTCCTATTAAAGGATTCAGGATCATCTTGCAGTTGAGGCAATTTGAAGATTTCTCTTATTTTGTCCAGATAGAAGTACATAACTTTCCCTCTGACCATGGTTCTGTAAGTATGGTAAGCAGTTCCAGTCATTCTCTGCTTATCTGTTAGCCATAGATTTGAGTAGAATTCCTGAACCATATTCCTTCCAACCTTTATCTCAGGATTGGTTAGAACTTCCCATCCTCTGTTTCGAATTTGCTCTTGGATCCCCGGATTCATCTTCTTTCAGATCAAATTTACTTCCGGGATCACTGACCTCAGACCCATTATTTTGTGATAATGGTCATGTTCTTTGGTTAAGAAACTTCTCTTGATTTCAAAGATTCTTTGGATATTCTCTTCTTCCTCTTAAATTGGTTTGTTTTCCCTTAGGAGCCATGATCTTGATGAATCTTGGCTTTAGTGATCACGGAAAAGCACACCAAACTTAGAGGTTTGCTTGTCCTCAAGCAAAAGAAAGGAAGGAGGAGAGAGAGGAGAAGAGCAAATTCGAATGGTGTGGGGGGATGGTGAGGCCGAACGTGTTTTTATAAGGGGGGGAGGAGATTTCGAAAAAAATTGAAAGGAGATTTGAGAAGATATGGAGAGAATTTGAGAGAAGGGTGAGTTTTTGAATAAGATTTAGGATTGATTTGAGAGAGATTTGAAGAATGATTTTTGATTTTTGAAGATTTGAAAGTGAATGATGAAAGGTTGAGATGTGTTTATGTAGAAAGTATGGGTAAGAAAAGGAAAGTTTGAAAAAAAATTTGATTGGAAAACAAAATCTTGGTCCCCCACCTTTTTGGCGTTAAACGCCCAGAATGGCATCCATTCTGGCGTTTAACGCCCATTTGATGCCCATTGTGGGCGTTTAACGCCCAGCCAGGTGCCCTGGCTGGCGTTAAACGCCAGAATCCCCTTTGTCACGGGGCGTTTTGCTAAACGCCCAGGATGCTGCACACCTAGCGTTAAACGCCCAGAATGGTGCCCATTCTGGCATTTAACGCCCAAAATGGCACCTTTACTGGCGTTAAACGCCCAGAATGGTACCCATTCTGGCGTTTAACGCCCAAAATGCCCCCTATTGGCGTTTTTTCGCCAGTAAGCTCTTTTTCTCTGCTTTTTGCGCTGAATCTTTCTGTAACTCTGTGAATTCCTTCATTTTTGATACTTGCCTTTGTAAGAACAAAACATATAACCTGATAATGACTGGGTTGCCTCCCAGCAAGCGCTTCTTTACTGTCTTTAGCTGGACCTTTTACTGAGAGTCACTCAAGTCTCAGTTTTGAGCATTCCTGCTCAAAATTGCTTTCAAGATAATGCTTGATTCTCTGTCCATTAACAATGAACTTTTTGTCAGAATCAATATCCTGAAGCTCAACATATCCATATGGTGACACTCCTGTAATCACATACGGACCCCTCCACCGGGATTTGAGTTTTCCTGGAAACAATCTGAGCCTAGAGTTGAAAAGCAGAACTTTTTGTCCTAGCTCAAAGACTCTGGATGACAACTTCTTGTCATGCCACTTCTTTGCCTTTTCCTTATAAATTTTTGCATTTTCAAAGGCATTGAGTCTGAACTCCTCTAGATCATTTAGCTGGAGCAATCTTTTCTCACCAGCTAACTGAGCATCCATGTTTAGGAATCTGGTTGCCCAGTAGGCTTTATGTTCCAGTTCCACGGGCAGATGACAGGCCTTCCCATATACCAATTGGTATGGAGAGGTTCCTATAGGAGTCTTGAATGCTGTTCTGTATGCCCACAGAGCATCATCCAAACTCTTTGCGCAATCCTTTCTTAGGGCTATCACAGTCCGTTCCAGGATTCTTTTTAGCTCTCTGTTAGAGACTTCAGCTTGCCCATTTGTCTGTGGATGATACGGAGTTGCCACTTTGTGGCTAATTTCATATCTGACAATAGCAGAGTATAGCTGTCTATTGCAGAAATGAGTGCCCCCATCACTGATTAGTACTCTGGGAACACCAAACCTGCTGAAGATGTGTTTCTGGAGGAATTTCAGCACGGTCTTGGTATCATTGGTGGGTGTAGCAATTGCTTCTACCCACTTAGATACATAGTCCACTGCCACCAGAATGTAAGTGTTTGAGTATGATGGTGGGAATGGACCCATGAAGTCAATTCCCCATACATCAAACAATTCTATCTCTAATATCCCTTGTTGAGGCATGGCATATCCATGAGGCAAGTTACCAGCTCTTTGGCAACTGTCACAGTTACGCACAAACTCTCGGGCATCTTTATAGAGAGTAGGCCAGTAGAAGCCACATTGGAGGACTTTAGTGGCTGTTCGCTCACTTCCAAAATGTCCTCCATACTGTGATCCATGGCAGTGCCATAGGATCCTTTGTGCTTCTTCTCTGGGTACACATCTGCGGATCATTCCGTCTGCACATCTCTTAAAGAGATACGGCTCATCCCACAGGTAGTACTTGGCATCTGAAATTAATTTCTTTCTTTGCACTCTGCTGTACTCCTGTGGTATGAACCTCACAGCTTTATAATTTGTAATATCTGCAAACCATGGAGCTTCCTGGATGGCAAAGAGTTGCTCATCTGGGAAAGTCTCAGAAATCTCAGTAGAAGGGAGGGACGCCCCAGCTACTGGTTCTATTCGGGACAGATGATCAGCTACCTGGTTCTCTGTCCCTTTTCTGTCTCTTATTTCTATATCAAACTCTTGCAGAAGCAACACCTATCTTATAAGCCTGGGTTTTGAATCCTACTTTGTGAGTAAGTATTTAAGAGTAGCATGGTCAGTGTACACAACCACTTTGGATCCCACTAGATTGGATCTAAACTTGTCAATTGCATAGACCACTGCAAGTAACTCCTTTTCTGTGGTTGTGTAATTCTTCTGTGCATCATTTAGAACACGGCTAGCATAATAAATGACGTGCAGAAGCTTGTTATGCCTCTGTCCCAACACTGCACCAATGGCATGGTCACTGGCATCACACATTAGTTCAAATGGAAATGTCCAATCTGGTGCAGAGATGACTGGTGTTGTGACCAGCTTAGCTTTCAGGGTCTCAAATGCCTGCAGACACTGTGTGTCAAACACAAATGGTGCGTCAGCAGCTAGCAGGTTACTCAAAGGTTTTGCAATTTTCGAAAAATCCTTTATAAACCTTCTGTAGAATCCTGCATGCCCCAGAAAGCTTCTGATTGCCTTAACATTGGCAGGTGGTGGTAATTTTTCAATTACCTCTACCTTTGCCTTATCCACCTCTATTCTCCTGCTTGAAATTTTATGCCCAAGGACAATTCCTTCAGTCACCATAAAGTGACATTTCTCCCAGTTTAAAACCAGGTTAATCTCTTGGCACCTTTTTAGGACAAGTGCCAGGTGGTCAAGACAGGAGCTGAATGAGTCTCCATATACTGAGAAGTCATCCATGAAGACTTCCAGGAATTTCTCCACCATATCAGAGAAGATGGATAACATGCATCTCTGAAAGGTTGCAGGAGCATTACACAGACCAAAAGGCATCCTCCTGTAGGCAAACACGCCAGAAGGGCAAGTAAAGGCTGTTTTCTCTTGGTCCTGAGGATCTACTACAATTTGGTTGTAACCTGAATAGCCATCCAAAAAGCAGTAATAATCATGACCAGCTAGTCTTTCTAGCATTTGGTCAATGAATGGTAAAGGAAAATAATCCTTTCTGGTGGCTGTATTGAGCCTTCTGTAGTCAATACACATACGCCACCCTGTGACTGTTCTTGTAGGAACCAGTTCATTTTTTTCATTATGAACCACTGTCATGCCTCCTTTCTTGGGGACAACTTGGACAGGACTCACCCAGGGGCTATCAGAAATAGGATAAATAATCCCAGCCTCTAGTAATTTAGTGACATCTTTCTGCACCACCTCCTTCATGGCTGGATTTAGCCTCCTCTGTGGTTGGACCACTGGTTTGGCATTATCCTCCAACAGGATCTTGTGCATGCATCTAGCTGGGCTAATGCCCTTAAGATCACTTATGGACCACCCAAGAGCTGTCTTGTGTGTCCTTAACACTTGAATCAGTGCTTCCTCTTCCTGTGGATTTAAAGCAGAGCTTATAATCACTGGAAAAGTGTCACCCTCTCCCAGAAATGCATACTTCAGGGATGGTGGTAGTGGTTTGAGTTCAGGTTTGGGAGGTTTATCCTCCTCCTGAGGAATTTTCAAAAATTCCTTTGTTTCCTGTGGTTCTTCTTGATCAGGTTGAGCATCCTTGAAGATGTCTTCAAGCTCTGATTCTAGGCTTTCAGTCATATTGATCTCTTCCACCAAAGAGTCAATAATGTCAGCGCCCATGCAGTCATTTGGTGTGTCTGGATGCTGCATAGCTTTTACAGCATTCAACTTGAACTCATCCTCATTGACTCTCAGGGTTACTTCCCCTTTTTGTACATCAATGAGAGTTCGTCCAGTTGCTAGGAAAGGTCTTCCTAGAATGAGAGTTACACTTTTGTGCTCCTCCATTTCCAGCACCACAAAGTCAGTTGGAAAGGCAAATGGCCCAACCTTGACAATCATATCTTCTATTACACCTGATGGATGTTTAATGGAGCCATCAGCAAGTTGGAGGCATATCCTGGTTGGTTTGACTTCTCCAGTCAACCCAAGCTTTCTGATAGTGGATGCAGGTATTAGATTGATGCTTGCTCCAAGATCACATAGGGCTGTCTTGGTGCAAGCACCTTCTAATGTGCATGGTATCATAAAGCTTCCCGGATCTTGAAGCTTTTCTGGTAAGCTTTTCAGAATGACTGCACTGCATTCTTCAGTGAGAAATACTTTTTCAGTTTCTCTCCAATCCTTCTTATGACTTAAGATCTCTTTCATGAACTTAGCATAAGAAGGTATTTGCTCAAGTGCCTCTGCAAACAGAATCTTTATTTCAAGAGTCCTTAGATAATCTGCAAAGCGGGCAAATTGCTTATCCTGCTCCGCTTGGCGGAGTTTCTGAGGATAAGGCATCTTGGCTTTATATTCTTCAACCTTAGTTGCTGCAGGCTTATTCCTTACAGAAGTGGTTAAAGAATCCTTTTTAGAGGGGTTACTGTCAGCACTCTCAGGTGTCTGAGCCTCCCGTGGCGTCTGAAAGCCAGGATTGGGTGGAAAATGGGCGTTAAACGCCAACTTTTCCCCCTTTTCTGGCGTTTGAACGCCAGAACTGGGCAGGGAATGGGCGTTTAACGCCAGCTTTCCCTCCTGTTCTGGCGTTTGAACGCCAATAGCATTCCTCTCTGAGCTCTTACTGTCCTCAGAGGGATTTTGAACAGTGGTTTGGTTATCCTCTGTCAATTGTTCCTTATTTGACTTTTTGCTCTTTTGAGTGGTGTTGTTCAGTGTCTTCCCACTCCTCAGTTGAACTGCTTGACATTCTCCTGTTATCTGTTTAGATATCTGCTGTTTTGCTTGATTCAACTGCAGTTCTATGTTCTTGTTAGCAACTTTTGTTTCATGTAGCATCTCTTTAAATTCTGCTAACTGTTCTGTCATCAGGAGTAATTGTTGATTAAGCTCAATCATCTATTCTTGAGGATTAAGATCAGTGACTACTGCCATGACTTCCTCTTTTGGAGAGAACTCATTGCTAGAGTACAAATATTGGTTTCTAGCAACAGTGTCTATAAGCTCTTGAGCCTCTTCAATTGTCTTTCTCATGTGTATAGATCCACCAGCTGAGTGATCTAAAGACATCTGAGCTTTTTCTGTAAGCCCATAGTAGAAGATGTCTAACTGTACCCACTCTGAAAACATTTCAGATGGGCATTTTCTTAGCATACCTCTATACCTCTCCCAGGCATTATAAAGGGATTCATTATCCTCTTATTTAAAGCCTTGGATGTCTAGCCTTAGCTGTGTCATCCTCTTTGGAGGGTAAAAATGATTCAGGAATTTGTCTGATAACTGTTTCCATGTCTTTATGCTTGCTGTAGGTTGGTTATTCAACCACCTTTTAGCTTGATCTTTTACAGCAAATGGAAACAGTAATAGTCTGTAGATATCCTGATCCACCTCTTTATCATGTACTGTGTTAGCAATTTGTAAGAACTGTGCCAGAAACTCAGTAGGCTCTTCCTGAGGAAGACCGGAATACTGGCAATTTTGCTGCACTATGATAATGAGTTGAGGGTTTAGCTCAAAGCTGCTTGCTTTGATG
This sequence comes from Arachis stenosperma, assembly GCF_014773155.1. Lineage (NCBI taxonomy): Eukaryota > Viridiplantae > Streptophyta > Magnoliopsida > Fabales > Fabaceae > Arachis > Arachis stenosperma. The sequence continues at coordinate 61,181,048 of NC_080385.1, read as the reverse complement.
GGAGGTGTACAGATACTACTCCCATATGCAGCTGTAATGGGGTTAGCATATGACCCCAGAGTTCTTCTGGACTGATCAATCTCACTTAGGTCCATGATGGATAAAGGGAATGATATGGATTGCAAGTAGAAAAATATTTTTTTTTGAATTAACCGAAAAAAATTAAAATAAAATAAAACAAAAGGAAAATAAAATAAAAATTCGAAAATTAAAAGAAAATAAGATCAAAGCAAATTGAAAATTGAATCAATTAGTTAATTAAAAAGATTTTGAGTTTAGCAATTAGAAAGATATGATTGAAAAATTTTTATGAAAATGATTTGATTTTTTGAAGTGAAGAAAGAGAAAAACAACAAAATGACACCAAACTTAAAATTTTTAGAAAATCAAACACAATTTTTCGAAAATTTTAAAGGAAAAACACAAAGAGGACACCAAACTTAGAATTTTTACGGATCAAAAAGGGACTAAAGACATGCAAATTCGAAAATTAGAAGAAAAACAAAAGCATGCAATTGACACCAAACTTAAAATATGAAACTAGACTCAACTAAAAGACTCTAAACCAACAAAAATAAAACAGTCCTAATCTAAGCAACAAGATAAGCCGTCAGTTGTCCAAACTCGAACAATCCCCGGCAACGGCGCCAAAAACTTGGTGCACGAAATTGCAATCACACTTTTACAATCCCGCACAACTAACCAGCAAGTGCACTGGGTCGTCTAAGTAATACCTTACGTGAGTAAGGGTCGATCCCACGGAGATTGTCGGCTTGAAGCAAGCTATGGTTATCTTGTAAATCTTAGTCAGGATATCAGAAATTATCAGGATTGATTGTGAAAAGCAAAAGAACATGAAATAAGTACTTGTTATGCAGTAATGGAGAATAGGTTGAGGTTTTGGAGATGCTCCATCTTCTGAATCTCTGCTTTCCTACTGTCTTCTTCTTCAAACACGCAAGGCTCCTTCCATGGCAAGCTGTATGTAGGGTTTCACCGTTGTCAATGGCTACCTCCCATCCTCTCAGTGGAAATGTTCAGCGCACCCTGTCATGGCACGGCTATCCATCTGTCGGTTCTCAATCAGGCCGGAATAGAATCCAATGATTCTTTTGCGTCTGTCACTAACGCCCCGCCCTCAGGAGTTTGAAGTTCGTCACAGTCATTCAATCATTGAATCCTACTCAGAATACCACAGACAAGGTTTAGACCTTCCGGATTCTCTTGAATGCCGCCATCAATTCTAGCTTATACCACGAAGATTCTGATTAAAGAATCCAAGAGATATCTACTCAATCTAAAGTAGAACGGAGGTGGTTGTCAGGCACGCATTCATAGTTGAGAATATGATGAGTATCACGGGTCATCACATTCATCCGGGTTAAGAACAAGTGATATCTTAGAACGGAAGCAAGCATGATTGAATAAGAAACAGTAGTAATTGCATTAATCCATCAAGACACAACAGAGCTCCTCACCCCCAACCATGGGGTTTAGAGACTCATGCTGTAAGAAGTACACAAAGAAACGTGTAAAAGTGTCATGAGGTACAGATACAATGTCAAAAGATCCTATTAATAGTGAACTAGTAATCTAAGGTTTACAGAAATGAGTAAATGACAGAAAAATCCACTTCCGGGCCCACTTGGTGTGTGCTTGGGCTGAGCATTGAAGCTTTCATGTGTAGAGACCTTTTCTGGAGTTAAACGCCAGCTTTCATGCCAGTTTGGTGAACTAGTAATCTAAGGTTTACAGAAATGAGTAAATGACAGAAAAATCCACTTCCGTGCCCACTTGGTGTGTCCTTGGGCTGAGCATTGAAGCTTTCATGTGTAGAGACCTTTTCTGGAGTTAAACGCCAGCTTTCATGCCAGTTTGGGCGTTTAACTCCACTTTTTATGCCAGTTCCAGCGTTAAACGCTGGAAATTCTGAGGTTGATTTGCAACGCCGGTTTGGGCCATCAAATCTCGGGTAAAGTATGGACTATTATACATTGCTGGAAAGCCCAGGATGTCTACTTTCCAATGCAGTTGAGAGCGCGCCAATTGGGCTTCTGTAGCTCCAGAAAATCCACTTCGAGTGCAGGGAGGTCAGAATCCAACAGCATCTGCAGTCCTTTTCAGTCTCTGAATCAGATTTTTGCTCAGATCCCTCAATTTCAGCCAGAAAATACCTGAAATCACAGAAAAACACACAAACCCATAGTAAAGTCCAGAAAAGTGAATTTTAACTAAAAACTAATAAAAATATACTAAAAACTAACTAAATCGTACTAAAAACATACTAAAAACAATGCCAAAAAGCGTATAAATTATCCGCTCATCAGTGCGTGTAAGCGCTAGGTGCGCGCGCGCGTCCATGGGCGAGTTCCACTTCTTTGACTTTTCATAATTTCTCCACTTTATATGCTATTCTCTTTACTCCTTTGATGCATTCCTAGCTGGTGCACGAAATTGCAATCACACTTTTGCAATCCCGCACAACTAACCAGCAAGTGCACTGGGTCGTCCAAGTAATACCTTACATGAGTAAGGGTCGATCCCACGGAGATTGTCGGCTTGAAGCAAACTATGGTTATCTTGTAAATCTTAGTCAGGATATCAAAGATTATCAGGGTTGATTGTGAAAAGTAAAAGAACATGAAATAAGTACTTGTTTTGCAGTAATAGGGAACAGGCTGAGGTTTTGGAGATGCTCCATCTTCTGAATCTCTGCTTTCCTACTGTCTTCTTCATCAAACACGCAAGGCTCCTTCCATGGCAAGCTGTATGTAGGGTTTCACCGTTGTCAATGGCTACCTCCCATCCTCTCAGTGGAAATGTTCAACGCACCCTGTCACGGCACGGCTATCCATTTGTCGGTTCTCAATCAGGCCGGAATAGAATCCAATGATTCTTTTGCGTCTATCACTAATGCCCCGCCCTCAGAAGTTTGAAGCTCGTCACAGTCATTCAATCATTGAATCCTACTCAGAATACCACAGACAAGGTTTAGACCTTCCGGATTCTCTTGAATGCCGCCATCAATTCTAGCTTATACAACGAAGATTCTGATTAAAGAATCCAAGAGATATCTACTCAATCTAAAGTAGAACGGAGGTGGTTGTAAGGCACGCATTCGTAGTTGAGAATATGATGAGTGTCACGGGTCATCACATTCATCCGGGTTAAGAACAAGTGATATCTTAGAACGGAAGCAAGCATGATTGAATAAGAAACAGTAGTAATTGCATTAATCCATCAAGACAAAGCAGAGCTCCTCACCCCCAACCATGGGGTTTAGAGACTCATGCTGTAAGAAGTACACAAAGAAACGTGTAAAGTGTCATGAGGTAGAGATACAATGTCAAAAGATCCTATTAATAGTGAACTAGTAACCTAGGGTATACAGAAATGAGTAAATGACGTAAAAATCCACTTCTGGGTCCACTTAGTGTGTGCTTGGGCTGAGCATTGAAGCTTTCATGTGTAGAGACCTTTTCTGGAGTTAAACGCCAGCTTTCATGCCAGTTTGGGCATTTTTTCGCCAGTAAGCTCTTTTCCTCTGCTTTTTGCACTGAATCCTTCTGTAACTCTGTGAATTCCTTCATTTTTGATACTTGCCTTTGTAAGAACAAAACATATAACCTGCTAATGACTGGGTTGCCTCCCAGCAAGCGCTTCTTTACTGTCTTTAGCTGGACCTTTACTGAGAATCACTCAAGTCTCAGTTTTGAGCATTCTTGCTCAAAATTGCTTTCAGGGTAATGCTTGATTCTCTATCCATTAACAATGAACTTTTTGTCAGAATCAATATCCTGAAGCTCAACATATCCATATGGTGACACTCCTGTAATCACATACGGACCCCTCCACCGGGATTTAAGTTTTCCTGGAAACAATCTGAGCCTATAGTTGAAGAGCAGGACTTTTTGTCCTGGCTCAAAGACTCTGGATGATAACTTCTTGTCATGCCACTTCTTTGCCTTTTCCTTATAAATTTTTGCATTTTCAAAGGCGTTGAGTCTGAACTCCTCTAGATCATTTAGCTGGAGCAATCTTTTTTCACCAGCTAACTGAGCATCCATGTTTAGGAATCTGGTTGCCCAGTAGGCTTTATGTTCCAGTTCCACGGGCAGATGACAGGCCTTCCCATACACCAGTTGGTATGGAGAGGTTCCTATAGGAGTCTTGAATGCTGTTCTGTATGCCCACAGAGCATCATCCAAACTCTTTGCCCAATCCTTTCTTCGGGCCATCACAGTCCGTTCTAGGATTCTTTTTAGCTCTCTGTTAGAGACTTCAGCTTGCCCATTTGTCTGTGGATGATATGGAGTTGCTACTTTGTGGCTAATTCCATATCTGACCATAGCAGAGTATAGCTGTCTATTGCAGAAATGAGTGCCCCCATCACTGATTAGTACTCTGGGAACACCAAACCTGCTGAAGATGTGTTTCTGGAGGAATTTTAGCACGGTCTTGGTATCATTAGTGGGTGTAGCAATTGCTTCTACCCACTTAGATACATAGTCCACTGCTACCAGAATGTAAGTGTTTGAGTATGATGGTGGGAATGGACCCATGAAGTCAATTCCCCATACATCAAACAATTCTATCTCTAATATCCCTTGTTGAGGCATGGCATATCCGTGAGGCAAGTTACCAGCTCTTTGGCAACTGTCACAGTTACGCACAAACTCTCGGGCATCTTTATAGAGAGTAGGCCAGTAGAAGCCACATTGGAGGACTTTGGTGGCTGTTCGCTCACTTCCAAAATGTCCTCCATACTGTGATCCATGGCAGTGCCATAGGATCCTTTGTGCTTCTTCTCTGGGTACACATCTGCGGATCATTCCGTCTGCACATCTCTTAAAGAGATACGGCTCATCCCATAGGTAGTACTTGGCATCTGAAATTAATTTCTTTCTCTGCACTCTGCTGTACTCCTGTGGTATGAACCTCACAGCTTTATAATTTGCAATATCTGTATACCATGGAGCTTCCTGGATGGCAAAGAGTTGCTCATCTGGGAAAGTCTCAGAAATCTCAGTAGAAGGGAGGGACGCCCCAGCTACTGGTTCTATTCGGGACAGATGATCAGCTACCTGGTTCTCTGTCCCTTTTCTGTCTCTTATTTCTATATCAAACTCTTGCAGAAGCAACACCCATCTTATAAGCCTGGGTTTTGAATCCTGCTTTGTGAGTAAGTATTTAAGAGCAGCATGGTCAGTGTACACAATCACTTTGGATCCCACTAGATAGGATCTAAATTTGTCAATGGCATAGACCACTACAAGTAACTATTTTTCTGTGGTTGTGTAATTCATCTGTGCATCATTTAGAACACGACTGGCATAATAAATGACGTGCAGAAGCTTGTTATTCCTCTGTCCCAACACTGCACCAATGGCATGGTCACTGGCATCACACATTAGTTCAAATGGTAATGTCCAATCTGGTGCAGAGATGACTGGTGCTGTGACCAGCTTGGCTTTCAGGGTCTCAAATGCCTGCAGACACTGTGTGTCAAACACAAATGGTGTGTCAGCAGCTAGCAGGTTGCTCAAAGGTTTTGCAATTTTCGAAAAATCCTTTATGAACCTTCTGTAGAATCCTGCATGCCCCAGAAAGCTTCTGATTGCCTTAACATTGGCAGGTGGTGGTAATTTTTCAATTACCGCTACCTTTGCCTTATCCACCTCTATTCCCCTGCTTGAAATTTTGTGCCCAAGGACAATTCCTTCAGTCACCATAAAGTGACATTTCTCCCAGTTTAAAACCAGGTTAGTCTCTTGGCACCTTTTCAGGACAAGTGCTAGGTGGTCAAGACAGGAGCTGAATGAGTCTCCATATACTGAGAAGTCATCCATGAAGACTTCCAGGAATTTCTCCACCATATCAGAGAAGATGGATAACATGCATCTCTGAAAGGTTGCAGGAGCATTACACAGACCAAAAGGCATCCTCCTGTAGGCAAACACGCCAGAAGGGCAAGTAAAGGCTGTTTTCTCTTGGTCCTGAGGATCTACTGCAATTTGGTTGTAACCTGAATAGCCATCCAAAAAGCAGTAATAATCATGACCAGCTAGTCTTTCTAGCATTTGGTCTATGAATGGTAAAGGAAAATGATCCTTTCTGGTGGCTGTATTGAGCCTTCTGTAGTCAATACACATGCGCCACCCTGTGACTGTTCTTGTAAGAACCAGTTCATTTTTTCATTATGAACCACTGTCATGCCTCCTTTCTTGGGGACAACTTGGACAGGGCTCACCCAGGGGCTATCAGAAATAGGATAAATAATCCTAGCCTCTAGTAATTTAGTGAACTCTTTTTGCACCATCTCCTTCATGGCTGGATTTAGCCTCCTCTGTGGTTGGACCACTGGTTTTGCATTATCCTCCAACAGGATCTTGTGCATGCATCTAGCTGGGCTAATGCCCTTAAGATCACTTATGGACCACCCAAGAGCTGTCTTGTGTGTCCTTAGCACTTGAATCAGTGCTTCCTCTTCCTGTGGATTTAAAGCAGAGCTTATAATCACTGGAAAAGTGTCACCCTCTCCCAGAAATGCATACTTCAGGGATGGTGGTAGTGGTTTGAGTTCAGGTTTGGGAGGTTTATCCTCCTCCTGAGGAATTTTCAAAAATTCCTTTGTTTCCTGTGGTTCTTCTTGATCAGGTTGAGCATCCTTGAAGATGTCTTCAAGCTCTGATTCTAGGCTTTCAGTCATATTGATCTCTTCCACCAAAGAGTCAATAATGTCAGCGCCCATGCAGTCATTTGGTGTGTCTGGATGCTGCATAGCTTTTACAGCATTCAACTTGAACTCATCCTCATTGACTCTCAGGGTTACTTCCCCTTTTTGTACATCAATGAGAGTTCGTCCAGTTGCTAGGAAAGGTCTTCCTAGAATGAGAGTTACACTTTTGTGCTCCTCCATTTCTAGCACCACAAAGTCAGTTGGAAAGGCGAATGGCCCAACCTTGACAATCATATCCTCTATTATGCCTGATGGATGTTTAATGGAGTCATCAGCAAGTTGGAGGCATATCCTGGTTGGTTTGACTTCTCCAGTCAACCCAAGCTTTCTGATAGTTGATGCAGGTATTAGATTGATGCTAGCTCCAAGATCACATAGGGCTGTCTTGGTGCAAGCACCTTCTAATGTGCATGGTATCATAAAGCTTCCTGGATCTTGAAGTTTTTCTGGTAAGCTTTTCAGAATGACTGCACTGCATTCTTCAGTGAGAAATACTTTTTCAGTTTCTCTCCAATCCTTCTTATGACTTAAGATCTCTTTCATGAACTTAGCATAAGAAGGTATTTGCTCAAGTGCCTCTGCAAAACAGAATCTTTATTTCAAGAGTCCTTAGATAATCTGCAAAGCGGGCAAATTGCTTATCCTGCTCCGTTTGGCGGAGTTTCTGAGGATAAGGCATCTTGGCTTTATATTCTTCAACCTTAGTTGCTGCAGGCTTATCCCTTACAGAAGTGGTTGAAGAAGCCTTTTTAGAGGGATTACTGTCAGCACTCTCAGGTGTCTGATCCCCCCTTGACGTCTGAACGCCAGGAATGGGTAGAGATTGGGCGTTTAACGCCAACTTCTCTCCCTTTTCTGGCGTTTGAACGCCAGAACTGGGCAAGGAATGGGCGTTTAACGCCAGCTTTCCTTCCCTTTCTGGCGTTTGAATGCCAAAAGTATTCCTCTCTGGGCTCTTACTGTCCTCAGAGGGATTTTGGGCAGTGGCTTGGTTATCCTCTGTCAATTGTTCCTTATTTGACTTTTTGCTCTTTTGAGTGGTGTTGTTCAGTGTCTTCCCACTCCTCAGTTGAACTGCTTGACACTCTTCTGTTATCTGTTTAGATATCTGCTATTTTGCTTGATTCAACTGCAGTTCTATGTTCTTGTTAGCAACTTTAGTTTTATGGAGCGTCTCTTTAAATTCTGCTAACTGTTCTGTCATCAGGAGTAATTGTTGATTAAGCTCAATCATCTGTTCTTGAGGATTAGGATCAGTGATTACTGCCATGACTTCCTCTTCTGGAGAGAACTCATTGCCAGAGTACAAATATTGGTTTCTAGCAACAGTGTCTATAAGCTTTTGAGCTTCTTCAATTGTCTTCCTCATGTGTATAGATCCACCAGCTGAGTGGTCTAGAGACATCTGAGCTTTTTCTGTAAGTCCATAGTAGAAGATGTCTAACTGTACCCACTCTGAAAACATTTCAGAGGGGCATTTTCTTAGCATACCTCTATACCTCTCCCAGGCATTATAAAGGGATTCATTATCCTCTTGTTTAAAGCCTTGGATGTCCAGCCTTAGCTGTGTCATCCTCTTTGGAGGGTAAAAATGATTCAGGAATTTGTCTGATAACTGTTTCCATGTCCTTATGCTTGCTGTAGGTTGGTTATTCAACCACCTTTTAGCTTGATCTTTTACAGCAAATGGAAACAGTAATAGTCTGTAGACATCCTGATCCACCTCTTTATCATGTACTGTGTCAGCAATTTGTAAGAACTGTGCCAGAAACTCAGTAGGTTATTCTTGTGGAAGACTGGAATACTGGCAGTTTTGCTGCACTATGATAATGAGTTGAGGATTTAGCTCGAAGCTGCTTGCTTTGATGGGAGGTGTACAGATGCTACTCCCATATGCAGCTGTAATGGGGTTAGCGTATGACCCCAGAGTCCTTCTGGACTGTTCATTTCCACTTAGGTCCATAATGGATAAAGGGAAATGATATGGATTGCAAGTAGATAAATATATATATATATATATATTTTTTGAATTAACCGAAAAATAAAATAAAAACAAAAGGAAAATAAAATAAAAAATTCGAAAATTAAAAGAAAATAAGATCAAAGCAAATTGAAAACTGAATCAATTAGTTAATAAAAAAGATTTTGAGATTAGCAATTAGAAAGATATGATTGAAAAATTTTTATGAAAAAGATTTGATTTTTGAAAAGAGGAAAGAGAAAAACAACAGAATAACACCAAACTTAAAATTTTTAGAAAATCAAACACTAATTTTCGAAAATTTTTAAGGGAAAAACACAAAGAGGACACCAAACTTAGAATTTTATGGATCAAAAAGGGACTAAGAACATGCAAATTCGAAAATCAAAAGAAAAGCAAAAGCATGCAATCGACACCAAACTTAAAATATGAAACTAGACTCAACTAAAAGACTCTAAACCAACAAAAATAAAACAATCCTAATCTAAGCAACAAGATAAGCCGTCAGTTGTCCAAACTCGAACAATCCCCGGCAACGGCGCCAAAAACTTGGTGCACGAAATTGCAATCACACTTTTGCAATCCCGCACAACTAACCAGCAAGTGCACTGGGTCGTCCAAGTAATACCTTACGTGAGTAAGGGTCGATCCCACGGAGATTGTCGGCTTGAAGCAAGCTATGGTTATCTTGTAAATCTTAGTCAGGATATCAAAGATTATCAGGGTTGATTGTGAAAAGTAAAAGAACATGAAATAAGTACTTGTTTTGCAGTAATGGGGAACAGGCTGAGGTTTTGGAGATGCTCCATCTTCTAAATTTCTGCTTTCCTACTGTCTTCTTCATCAAACACGCAAGGCTCCTTCCATGGCAAGCTGTATGTAGGGTTTCACCGTTGTCAATGGCTACTTCCCATCCTCTCAGTGGAAATGTTCAACGCACCCTGTCACGGCACGGCTATCCATCTGTCGGTTCTCAATCAGGCTGGAATAGAATCCAATGATTCTTTTGCGTCTGTCACTAACGCCACGCCTTCAGGAGTTTGAAGCTCGTCACAGTCATTCAATCATTGAATCCTACTCAGAATACCACAGACAAGGTTTAGACCTTCCGGATTCTCTTGAATGCCGCCATCAATTCTAGCTTATACCACGAAGATTCTGATTAAAGAATCCAAGAGATATCTACTCAATCTAAAGTAGAACGGAGGTGGTTGTCAGGCACGCGTTCATAGTTGAGAATATGATGAGTGTCACGGGTCATCACATTCATCCGGGTTAAGAACAAGTGATATCTTAGAACGGAAGCAAGCATGATTGAATAAGAAATAGTAGTAATTGCATTAATCCATCAAGACACAGCAGAGCTCCTCACCCCCAACCATGGGGTTTAGAGACTCATGCTGTAAGAAGTACACAAAGAAATGTGTAAAGTGTCATGAGGTAGAGATACAATGTCAAAAGATCCTATTAATAGTGAACTAGTAACCTAGGGTATACAGAAATGAGTAAATGACGTAAAAATCCACTTCTGGGTCCTCTTAGTGTGTGCTTGGGCTGAGCATTGAAGCTTTCATGTGTAGAGACCTTTTCTGGAGTTAAACGCCAGCTTTCATGCCAGTTTGGGCGTTTAACTCCAATTTTTATGCCAGTTCCAGCGTTAAACGCTGGAAATTCTGAGGCTGATTTACAACGCCGGTTTGGGCCATCAAATCTCGGGCAAAGTATGGACTATTATACATTGCTGGAAAGCCCAGGATGTCTATTTTCCAACGCCGTTGAGAGCGCGCCAATTGGGATTCTGTAGCTCCAGAAAATCCACTTCAAGTGCAGGGAGGTCAGAATCCAACAGCATCTGCAGTCCTTTTAGCCTCTGAATCAGATTTTTGCTCAGATCCCTCAATTTCAGCCAGAAAATACCTGAAATCACAGAAAAACACACAAACTCATAGTAAAGTCCAGAAAAGTGAATTTTAGCTAAAAACTAATAAAAATACACTAAAAACTAACTAGATTATACTAAAAATATACTAAAAACAATGCCAAAAAGCGTATAAATTATCTGCTCATCACTAGCCTTTTCAATCTGAAATCACTAACAAACACATCAAGGCATCTAGTGGAATCAGAGGGAGATTAAAATCATCAAGTTAAAGGTCTAAAAAGCATGTTTTCACATCTAAGCACATATAATGAGACAATCACAAAATCATGCTAATTCATTGAATAAATGTGGGTAAAAGGTGTTAAAATCTCCTAAAATCGATACAAGATAAACCCTACAAATAGGGTTTATCAAGGGCATTAGTGACACTAACTTTGTCATTAATGCTACAAAATGCCCCCTCTTCCACGTTAGTGCTCACGTTAATTGCATTAACGTGGCCACTAACGTGGGTATGTTGCCATCTCTAACGTTAGTGACAAAGTTAGTGTCACTAACGTAGGCTCCTCATTCCTTGCTCCACGTTAACTTCTACGTTAGTCGCATTAACGTGGCCACTAACGTAGGTGAACTTGGTCTGACCCAACATTAGTGACAAAGTTAGTGTCACTAACATTGGCCATCCCCTATTGCTCCACGTTAGACCTCACGTTAATGGCATTAATGTGGCTCTTAACGTGGATGTTTTTGGCCTTTGCAACGTTAGTGGTGTTAATTTCACCACTAACGTTGGAGTTTCCTTCTCTTTCTATGTTGGTTCCCATGTTAATGTAACTAACGTGGCAACTAACGTGGGCTGTGATGGCTTTCGAGGGCGTTAGTGGTGATAACTATACCACTAATGTTGCAAGCTTGCTCTTTTCCATGTTAGTGATACTAATGTGGCTGATAACATGGTTATTCTATGCTTCCTTTGTCCTGAAATCAAACAAACAAGGTGCATCAAAGCTTTGTTCCAGGTCATAAGATCTTGCACTATATAAATTGGCACTCAATTCATGCATTATTCTCATGAAATCATGTAAAGTTCACAATGTTTTCTTGAATCAAGATGTATGTGTATATTCATCCAAAACTTGCTTATTACCTAAGAAAATGCATGAAACTATCTAAAAAAATAAAGAAAAGGCTAGTGAAACTGGCCAAAATGCCCTAGCATCAATTGTCATGGAAAGATACACTATAACCATTGCCTTGATATGCATAACAGAGTGGTTGTTGCTTGTAACACATTGGAGGAGTTTGTAACCAAGAGGGTTGATCAAATCCTTGTGGTGCCTCCCATCTTTGGTTGTTCCAACCTTGATGTATGTTCTCATTGTAATCTCCTCTTCCTACAACACAATGGTAACCAGACTCATAGCCAAAAGGGTGAGAATTCATAGTAGCTAATAAAAATGAAAACTAATAAAATTAATGAGAATAAACTCATAAAACTAGAAACACTAAAAAAGGAAAGAAAAAGCAAAATTATTCACAATATTCACAATAACTAATAATAACATACACATTTGCAATTCTCAGATAACGGCACCGTTTTGACGAACGGATTTTAGTGTGGTTTAGAATTCACAAATAAATCTCTCGTTGAAAGTATAGCTTCTAAACCAACAAGAATCCTTTCATGCAAAAGATTGTTTGTCACATGTAACAAAACCCCTAAAAAGTAATAACCGAAGTATTCAAACCATGGGTCGTCTCTCAAGGAATTGCAGGGAAGTATTCTTATAATTGGTTATGTAAAGATATATTTTGGGATTTTTGAATAAGGAAACAAGAAAAGTAAATTGCAAAGGAAAATCAAATGACAAGAAAAGCTCTTGGCAAGGTTTGGTGGTCAAGGATCTCTATCCTTATCGCTAACCACAACATGAGAATTGGCAAGGATAAATCCAATTAAATCATCCTCTAACTAATAGAAAGGAAAGTTAAATGAGCTATATCAATCCAAGTCTATAAGTCCTAGCACTCCACCCATTCAATTAGTGAGAACTAGAGTTAATGGCTCCCAATCATCAATTCCTTGGACATTAGTAACTCAAGAGTTCCTAAGTTACCATCCCAAGCCAAGAACATAAAAGTATAATTTGAGATCCTCCCAAGCATTTTGTCAAACACTTGGAAGGAACAAAATAAAAACATAGAAAATTAATGCGAGAATATTAAATCCAAACAGTTAATTAAAAGCATCGATATCCTAAATTGAAGAAAATAATCATAAATATGAAATACCTCAAATTGCATTAAATAGAAAATCAAATCTAACATGAGAGTAGAAGAGAAACTAAATTAAAGGAACATTGAACCTGAATTTGATGAAGAAATAAACCTAAAACTAAGAGAATCCTAAAACCTAGAGAGAGGAGAGAGCCTCTCTTTCTAGAAAACTACATCTAAAACCTAAAATTATGTGAATGAGAAGTGATTCTCTTAATTCTGCTCCACTCCCAGCCTCTAATCTGTGTTTTTTCGGGCTTGAAACTGGGCCAGAAACAGTCCAGAAATCACCCCCAGCATTTTTTGCAATTGTTGTGCGTCGCGCATGTCACGCGTCTGTGCCAGGTGCGCGTGTGATGAGCGGATATTTTATACGCTTTTTGGGGGTAATTTAATGTAGATTTTAGTATGTTTTAATTGGTTTTTAGTAGAATATTATTAGTTTTTAGGCAAAAATCATATTTTTGGACTTTACTATGAGTTTGTGTGTTTTTCTGTGATTTCAGGTATTTTCTGGCTGAAATTGAGGGAGCTGAGCAAAAATCTGAGTTAGGCTGAAAAAGGACTGCTGATGTTGTTGGATCCTGACCTCCCTACACTCGAAATGGATTTTCTCGAGCTACAGGAGTCCAATTGGCGCGATCTCAACGGCGTTGGACAGTAGACATCCAGGGCTTTCCAGAAATATATAATAGTCCATACTTTGCGCGAAGATAGACGACGTAACTTGGCGTTGAACGCCAAGTACATGCTGCTGTCTGGAGTTAAACGCCAGAAACTCGTCATGATCCGGAGTTGAACGCCCAAAACACGTTATAACTTGGAGTTCAACTCCAAGAAAAGCCTCAGTTCGTGGATAGCTTTAGTCTCAGCCCCAGCACACACCAAGTGGACCCTAGAAGTGGATTTCTGCACCAATTATCTTAGTTTACTCATATTTTTGCAAACCTAGGTTACTAGTTTACTATTTAAACAACTTTTAGAGAATTATTTTGTACCTCATGACATTTTCAGATCTGAATTATATACACTTTGACGGCATGAGTCTCTAAACTCCATTGTTGGGGGTGAGGAGCTCTGCAGCGTCTCGATGAATTAATGCAATTGTTTCTATTTCACTCAAACGTGTGTGTGTTCCGATCTAAGATGTTTATTCGCGCTTAATTATGAAGGAGGTGATGATCCGTGACACTCATCACCTCCCTCAATCCATGAACGTGTGCCTGACAAACACCTCCGTTCTACATCAGATTGAATGAGCTTCTCTTAGATTCCTTAATCAGAATCTCCGCGGTATAAGCTAGAATTGATGGCGGCCACTCTTGAGAATCCGGAAGGTCTAAACCTTGTCTGTGGTATTCCGAGTAGGATTCAAGGATTGAATGGCTGTGATGAGCTTCAAACTCGCGATTTCTGGGCGTGATGACAAACACAAAAGGATCAATGGATCCTATTCCAACATGATCGAGAACCAATAGCTGATTAGCCGTGGTGTGACAGAGCATTTGGACCGTTTTCACTGAGAGGATGGAAGGTAGCCACTGACAATAGTGACACCCTACATATAGCTTGCCGTAGACGGGCTTTACAAACAATTGAGTTGAATATTACATTGCAGAAATTCAGAGGATAAAGCATCTCCAAAACTCCAACATATTCCCCATTACTGCACAACAAGTAACAACTATTTATTTTATGCCCTTTTTACTTTATACGAGGCTAAAGAACTCTATTGGTATCCTGACTAAGATTAATAAAATAAACATAGCTTGCTTCAAACCAATAATCTCCGTGGGATCGACCCTTACTCACGTAAGGTATTACTTGGACGACCCAGTGCACTTGCTGGTTAGTTGTACGGATTGCAAATTCGTGCACCAGCGTGCGGGTCGATTGTCCTCTTTGCCTGTTGCGCGTACGCGCCAGGGGTGTGTGCGCATCGAGGTCTGAGTGTGCTAATGTGCGCGTGCGCGCCAGGTGCGCATCCGCATCGCTTCTCGCCGGTCAGCTCCTTTGTTTCTTTGCTTTTCTTCCATTTTTGCAAGCTTCCTTTCCGTTCTCCAAGCCATTTCTGCTCTATAAACCCTGAAATCACTTAACACACATATCAAGGAATCGAATGGTAATAAGAGAGGATTAAAATTAGCAAAATTAAGGCCAAAGAAGCATGTTTCTAATCATAGTACAAAATCAGGAAGGAAAATATAAAATATATAATTTTCATGAATAAGTGTGAGAATAGTGGATAAAATCCACTCAATTAAGCACAAGATGTACCCCGAAATAGTGGTAAATCAGTACTCTTTAATTCCCTCTTTAATTACACTACTTTTGTTACATTTTTCTTATAGTTCAAGTTATTTTGTTAGTATATGCAATTTTGATTTCTTGAATTTTTTCCTGATGTTTTATTATTTCTATATGCTTAATTGAGTTTCTATCGTTGATATTGTGAATAGTTTAGTTATAGTTTTCATTGTCTTTTGCAATTTTCTATGGTTTACTTTTATGCCCACCAAGTGTTTGTGAAAATGCCACTTGTTAATTTTGAGTAGGTTTTCACACCTTGGCTTGGGAAATGAGTTCTTAGGATACTAGAGTCATAATGTCTGACATTTAGTGGTAATTCTTAGGTTGTTAGTTGATTCTTGTTTCCATTGACGCTAGTTTTTTACTAAGTAATTAGTAAGTTAGCTAGGACTTAAGGTCAATTATGCTTGCTTGACTTACTCCTCGATGTTAGGGGTTGACGAAGCGAGATTTACTCATCATAATTGCTATAGTTGTAGTTATGACGATGATAGGATGCCTTAATTCTCATTGCCAAGTCAAGGCTCTTTTATGAGTTTATAGCATTTTCACTAAGTTTTGATCTTGTTTCCTTTTTATTGCATTAATTTCCTTTTTTTGATTATTTGTTAGTTATTTTATTCCTTAGTTCTTTTACATTTTCTGCTCTATACTTCAAAACCCCCTTTCTTCACAACCAAGAGTGTGACATCTAATTTGCATAGTCCGAGGGGGACGACCCGGGACATCAAACTCCCGGTTATTTGGTGTTAATTATGACAAACCTTTGGATTTAAACTTTGATCTTGAGAGTTAATTGCTGGTTTGGTCTATACTTGCAACGAAATAACTATTTTCTATTGAGAAAATCCGAACCGGCATAATTCTTTCTCATTAGTTGATTAACTCAAGTATCCTCTAATCATGCTTTCTAGGATTTACTCTTCATCTAACAATCAACAAGTATTTGATGCATGCATACAAATATCATAAAGACTTCTTAGGGTTGAAATGGGGTTAGGGTTAACGTAGGATGAATATGCATTCTAACTACCCATTACTCTCTTTTTACACACATTCATGCATTCTTTCCCATTCAAATCCACATATGCATTCTTTGTTTATTTTTTCTTTCTTTTCTTTGGGGTAACCTTTGTCCCCTTTTTGTTGTTATATTTCTTTTCATTTCATCGTTTTTTCCTATTTCTTTTTTTTTTTATTTCTTTTTCTTTTCTTTCTTCAATAAAATATATATACAAAAGACAAATGCATATGATTAAAGCAATTAAAACATGAATGTGCACCAATTTTTCCAAATTTTTTCATTGAATACCCAAAATAAAATTTTTATTTCGTCTACCAATATTTTCCAAAAACTTTCCTCACACTTAAATGATAAACACACCTCAACCTAAGCTAATCAAGGATGAAATTCAAGGACATTAATGGTCTTTTGCTTAGGGTTAGTGATGTCGTAATAATTAGAACAAAAAGGGATTAAAAAGCTCAAAAGTGTCTCACAATGGTAGATATAAGGGTTTGGCTATATAGGTTAGTGAGCATTAATTGAAATAGTGGCCTCAATCATTCTAAACGCATTTAAACATCAAACATTGGATATAAAGAATTAAGCAAATCTAAGAGCACAATCATAGAAGGAGCATAGCACACATAAGAATAAGGATGGTGGTTAAAATAGGCAACCACACATTAAAAGTTCAAATCTCAATTGGTGTCTTGTTCTAACTCTTTTTTATGTTCCACAAAATAATTCAAGCAAGTTTAAAAGAATTTTCTTAATCAAAACAATAGAATGACTTAAAAAAACTTTTCTTAGAAATTTTTGTTATTTTTTCCAAGTTTATTCCCTAAGTATATTTGTATGATGTGTTGGATGCAATTCAAAATTCCTAGCTCTTTTCCTAATTTTCACTATCCAAAAATTATCATGAATAATTAGGACAAAATAAACTAGATGTTATCTACTATTCACAACATCCAATCACAACTAATATCTATATCATATATACCATGTAAAAATGAAATGCAATACTAAAAATGAAACTTGAAATAAACTAAGATATATACAATCAACCAAAACAATAGTGTGTAGTGCAAAAGTCGAAAATACTAACAAATATCCACAAAATCATAACAACTAAAAACAAAAGAGAGTACAAAGTGTTCAAAAAAGGAATTTACACCCCAAAAGTTGTGAATCTTCCCCCACACTTAAGCGTTGCACAGTCCTCCGTGCCTAGATGATAATATGGGAAATGGAAGGCTCTAGGAATTTCTACCTACAATTAGTGGCTACGGGGTCTCTGGCTACTCGTATAGCACCATATCCAATGTAGGCTCAAGTTCTCCATCCTCGGCATCCTCCTCCTCCACCGTCGGCATGGGTGAATCCGCAGGGGACAGGCTAGGGTCTCCTCCCTCAAGCTTCACCGCAAACCACTGAAAATGCCATGCATTACAGTACTCATTGTGGCAGACTTACTGTAAAAGCTCCTGGACTATCTCATAAAGAGGTCGGATGGAAGGTGTAGGTGCTGATGATGATGGTGGTCCTGATGATGATGCTGGCTCTAATGTCTTCCTCTTCTTAGTTGTCTTCTTGGCCAACTCTTCCCATTCCCCAAATGGAAGAAACCGGTGGCCGCTCAAAATCCTGAACATAACATCATCCCACCTTCTCTCCACTCTGACTATCGTGGCCAATCACATAACAGTTGATGGAAAGAAAATGTTAAATTTCTATTTCTGATTACCTTCCACATCAACTCTCTAATCAAAGGTAAAACGGCTATCTTCTTACCCTCCAAAATAGCCCAAATAAGAACAACAACACGGACACGGATGTGGGTGGTGTGGATGCTAGGCAACAGATAATCTGTGACTATCTGCTGCCATATCCTCAACTAGGGAGTGAGGTCAGAGCATGCGATAATGATGGGGGAAGCTTTTTTCCCCTTATTGAACTCCCAACAGGCCTCAGGATGGCCAATCTTCCTAAGCACCATTGATGCACGAAAACTTGTCTCTCAACAAATTTTCCTTCGGCAAGTATACCGAATTGTCATCAAGTAAAAACTCACAATAGAGTGAGGTCGAATCCCACAGGGATTGATTGGTCAAGCAACTTTAGTTGGAAAGATGTGCTAGTTGAGCTAACAGAAATTGAGTTGAGAGTTGCAAAAAACTTAAATAGCGGAAAAGTAAAGTGCAGAAAGTAAATTGCAGAATCTTAAATGGGGATTTGGGAAAATGAGCATGAAGATAAATGGTAGAAAGTAAAGAGAATAGGTAAGATCAGAAATGGGGGATTTATTGGGCTTAGGAGATGTTGCATTCTCCGGATCAAATTTATTTTCATCTCTTCCTCAATCAATACATTCATTGATCTCCTTGGCAATATTAGGTGATTGGATCCCAATTCCTTGGCAACCCAATCTCTCTAAGCTTGAACAATTGCCCAATTCCTTGATTTAATTGCTCATGAGAAGTGATGAAGTATGGTCACTGATTATACCACATATTTCCAAATCAAAGTGTTGGGAGGATTACATGTCACTATATACGTCCAAACCCCAATTTGGTCCAACATGAGAAAGCATTTCTAGCATGATCTCCTCATCTCTTTTCCAAGGCTCAGAGGAGATCCAATTATGGAGAGTTTCTCTTCCAAGACAACTAACCAATTGAATTAAGATCGAAAGCTTTCTAGTAAATCAAGAGAAAAGAAAGAGGAAGAAGAATGTAAACTATAATTGATCCATCAAATTACAACAGAGCTCCCTAACCCAATAAAAGGGGGTTTAGTTGTTCATAGCTCTGGAAATGGAAAATGGTAGAAAAGAGTACATTCTCTCCAGTAACTAGAAAAGTACAGAAAAGTAAATATACAAGGTGTAGTTCTCCAAATTGCCAAGCTACCTTCTAGTTCAAAACTACTTCTATATATACTACTCTTCTTGATCTTCTAGTTAGTTCTTCAAGTCTTGGATATGGGCCTTTAATCTTGAGTTGAAGCAGTTACAACTTTCAGTGGGCTCAGCTTTGCTTGCAGAAAAGTGTGAGTTAGGCATGGACGTTTGTTAGGACGTTAGTAGTGTTAACGTTAAGTGAGAATGTGGGTTCGAGAACGTTAGTGACGATCACTTTTTCCACTAACATTCCAACCCACTAGTGATCCACGTTAACTTAAACGTTAGTGGCACTAACGTGACCACTAACGTTGCCTCTTGGTCCTTCGCAAACATTATTGGTGTTCACCTTTTTCAATAACGTTGGCTCTTTGGGTCTTCTCCCTACGTTAGAGTTCACATTAGTGTAACTAACGTGACCTTTAACGTGGGCATGCCTAAGCTTCGAGAGCGTTAGTGACACTTACCTTTGTCACTAACGCTCCAAACGCCCCTCCTTCCCACGTTAGAGTTCACGTTAATTGGATTAACGTGACTACTAACGTGGTGGTGATTGCCATCTCTAACGTTAGTGACAAAGGTGAGTGTCACTAACGTTGGCCCATCATGCTTAGCTCCACATTACTCTTCACGTTAGTGGTCTTAACGTGACCACTAACGTAGGCACTCTTGGCTTAGTCCAAACATTTGTGACAAAAATGAGTGTCACTAACGTTGGTGATTGCCTCTTCCCCCACGTTAGAGTTCACGTTAATTGGGTTAACGTGGCTCTTAATGTGGCTAAATGTGCCTTTGCGGAATGTTAGTGGCATTCACTTTTACCACTAACATTGGAGCTCCTCTTTTCCTCCACGTTAGCTACCACGTTAATGTACTTAACGTGGCAACTAACGTGGGCTATGATGGCATCGAAGGCGTTATTGACGATCACTTTTTTCATTAACGCTACAAGCTTGTCCCCATTCCACGTTAGTGGTTACGTTAATTAGCTTAACGTGACAACTAACGTGGCTCCTTCTTGATTCCTTTGTCCTGAAATCAAGCAATTAAAGTGCATCAAAGCTCTGTTCCAAGTTATGAGATTATGCATCATCAATCATATCATTCAATTCTTGCCTAATTCTCATGAAATCATGTAAAGTTCACAATGTTTGCTTGAATCAAGGTGTAAGTGTATTTTCATCCAAAACTTGCTTATTTACTAAGAAAATGCGTGAAACTACCCTAAAACAATAAAGAAAAGGTTAGTAAAACTGGCCAAGATGCCTTATTTCTTATTGTTTTCCTTTCCTTTTCAAACTCTTGTTGTTCTTTCTCTTTTCTTATTAGGATCATTTTATTTGGCTAGTCTCAAAAGGATGAGTTCCAAGCATGTGATTTAGAGCATATAATTGCCTAATTACCTTGTTGGTGAACCAACTTAGCTGATTATTTACCATACCACAAACTTAAGAACTCACTTCACAAGATAAACCCACTCTTGTTTTTCACAACAATTTTTTAATTGACTTAAAAGGACAAGCATACATATAAGCAAGATGACAATGGAATGCCAGGGACCTAGACCAACACACTTATATGTGACTAAGGAGAGAACAAGCAGAATATGGATATCCCTGAGAATAATATTCAATCATACTTTCAATTGAAGCACTACACTCAGAGATAGTTCAATACAACCTCTTGATGTCTTCCTTGGATGATGATGTATGGTTCCTTCCAGAGATTGATTGACTTCCTGTAAAACTATTGGAAGTTGCTTGTTTCCCTAAGCACTTGGAAAATGGTTAGTATGCATGTATGCTTGTGAATTTCTGAACTTAATTTGGTGTGAGAACACCAAACTTAGTTCTTTGCCTAATGCAACAATTTGAATACATGCAGAACCTCATGTGCTTTCATTAATAAACAACTATGAATTAGAAAAGCAAACTATGCATTAGGGATTAAACATTTCTCAAGTAGATTCTCTGTTTGTTAGAGCAGATGATTTATCAACATAGGGTTGCAATGCACTCTTCAGGTGGGGTTTTTGGTGGAACACTAAACTTAGAGTGTCACATTCACCCTTGGAAGGTTTTGGTGTTTTCATAGGCTTGAGACCTAAACTCTTCCAGTTCTTGTAGCTGCAAGACCCTCTTTTCACCAGCAGCAGTGCTGTCAAAGTTTAGTGTCTTGAGAGCCCAAATGGCTTTGTTCTCCAACTCTAATGGTAAGTGACAGGCCTTTCCGTACACCAGTTGATATGGGGACATACCAATTTGTGTTTTGAAGGTTGTCCTGTACGCCCAAAGAGCATCATCTAGCTTTTTCGCCCAGTCCTTTCTTGATGCCCCCACAGTCTTTTCCAAGATCTTTTTTAACTCTCTATTGGATATCTCAGTTTGCCCACTTGTTTGGGGGTGATAAGGTGTGGACACCTTATGCTTCACCCCATACCTTAGGAGTAAGGTTTCCAATGGTCTGTTGCAGAAATGACTCCCTCCGTCACTGATGAGGGCTCGTGGAACTCCAAATCTACTGAAGATATTCTTTCTAAGAAAGTTTTTGACAACCTTGTTGTCATTTGTTGGGGTTGCCACGGCCTCCACCCACTTAGATACATAGTCCACTGCCACCAAAATATATTTGTTCGAATATGAGGTCGGGAATGCTCCCATGAAGTCGATCACCCAAACATCAAATAGTTTGAGTTCTAACATGAATTGCTGTGGCATCTCATTTCTCTTAGGCAAGTTTCCAGCACTCTGGCACTCGTCGCAACTCCTTACCAGTTCCATAGCATCCTTGAAGATAGTGGGCCAGAAGAACCTACATTGCAGTACCTTTACTGCAGTTCTTTCTCCTTCAAAATGACCTCTATAACTAGAACTATGGAAACTCCACAGGACATCTCGTCCCTCTTCTTCTGAAATGCACCTTCTGAGGATTCCATCTGAGCACTTCTTGAAGAGATATGACTCATCCCAAATGAAATATTTAGCATCATTTATGAGTTTTCTTCTTTGATGTTTGTTGATTCCAGGAGGCAAGTCACCAGCTGCCTTAAAATTGGCAATATCTGCAAACCAGGGTGCCTTGTGAACCAACATTAACTGCTTGACGCTAGGATTTTTCCTAGTAAAGAATTTTATAAAAATAGTTGCATTGTAGATATAGTTTCTAAACCAACAAAAATCCCTTTGTGCAAACGTTTTGGTTGTCACAAGTAACAAACCCCTAAATAAATTGATAACCAAAATATTTAAACCTCGGGTCGTCTTCTCAAGAAATTGCAGGGAAGTATGTTCTTATTATTGGTTATGGAGATTGTAAATTTGAGGTTTCAAGAATGAGGAGTGAATATGGCAATTAATTTAAATAGCAATTAGAATAAATAAATACTGTAAAGCAAACTTTTGGCAAGGTATGAAAAATTGGAAGTCCAGACTTTGTGGTTCTTAGCAATAATAATGAAAGTTGAATCTTAATTCCACTTAGTTAACCTTTGCTAAAGCAAAGGAGAGTTAATGGACTAATTAGTTAGACCTTTGAATCCTATTTATTTCCTAAGAAATGGTTGGGATTATTGAAGTTCAGTTCAATTAGCAAAGATAACAGTTATCAATTATGTTGAGCTAAGATAACTCCTGAGTTACTGATTTCTTAACCATGACCAAAAAGGGGAAAAGTAAAATCTACTTGAATGAAAATAAATTGGATAAAGCCAAAGCATCCATAACATATAAATCTGAAATACCTCAAATTATATTAAATAAAAATGTCAATTCTAACATGGACAATATCAACAGCCAATTGGGCAACATCAATCAAACACAATAAAAGCTTCAGAGTAAACAAAAATAGAAGAGAAATTAAATAGTAAAAGGAATATTGAACCTGTAATGAAGAAGTTGAAATCCTAATCCTAATCATAATCCTAAGAGAGAGGAGAGAACATCTCTCACTAAAAACTACATCTAAAACTAAAAATTATGAATTATGAAAGCATGGTTATGAATGGATGCATTCTCCCACTTTATAGCCTCTAATCTGTGTGTTCTGGTGTGAAAACTGGGTCAAAAACAGCCCAGAAATCACTCCCATCACTTTTTGGTCCGTACAGGTCACGGAAGAGTGACGCGGAGGCGTCGTCCACGCGTTAGCGTGGGTTGTGTTCCTGCCAGGTCACGCGGCCGCGTGATCCACACGTTCGCGTCACCTGGCTACGAGGCAGCTATGGCAAATTATATATCGTTGCGAAGCCCCGGATGTTAGCTTTCCAACGCAACAGAAACCATCTCATTTGGACCTTTGTAACTCAAGTTATGGTCGTTTGAGTGCAAAGAGGTCAGGCTGGACAGCTTAGCAATTTCTTCAACTTCTTGTATTCCTTCTACTTTTGCATGCTTCCTTTCCATCCTTTGAGCCATTCATGCCCTGTAATCCCTGAAATCACTTAACACACATATCACGGCATCTAATGGTAATGAAAGAGGATTAATATTAACAAATATAAGACCAAAGAAGCATGTTTTCAATCATAGCACAAAATCCGGAAGGAAAACGTAAACTCATGCAAATAGTATGAATAAGCGGGTAAAGAGTTGATAAAAACCACTCAATTGAGCATAAGATAAACCATAAATTAGTGGTTTATCACTGCTCATCTGGGAAGAACTCATTTACACTTATATCATGTGTAGCACCTTTCTCACAAGGGATCCTGGATAGATGATCTGCTACCTTGTTCTCCACACTCTTTTTGTCTCTAATCTCAATGTTGAATTCCTACAACAATAAGATCCATCTGATTAGTCTTAGTTTTGACTCCTGTTTGGCAAATAGATATTTGAGTGCTGTGTGATCAGTGAAAACAATCACTTTAGAGCTAATGAGGTATGATCTAAATTTGTCAAATGCAAAAACTATTGCCAACAACTCCTTTTTGGTAGTGGTATAATTTTGTTGAGGGTCATTGAGGACCTTGCCGGCATAGTATATGACATGCACCAAATTTTCTTTTCTCTGTCCTAACACTGCCCCAACTGTGAAATCAGATGCATCACACATCAGTTCGAATGGCAAATTTCAATCAGGTGGGGTGATGATAGGAGCTGAGGACAGCTTCTTTTTCAAGTTTTCAAATGAAAGCATGCACCTCTCATCAAAGATAAATGGTGTATCAGACATAAGGAAATTGCTTAAGGGCTTGGCTATCTTTGAAAAATCTTTAATAAACCTTCTGTAGAAGTCAGCATGCCCCCAAAAATCCCTTAATTGCCTTGACATCACTTGGTGGAGGTAATTTTTCAATTAGCTCCACCTTAGCTCTGTCTACCTCAATACCTTGGTTAGAAACTTTATGGCCAAGGACTATTCCATCTGTCACCATAAAGTGGCATTTTTCCCAATTCAAGACCAAATTGGTCTCTTGACATCTTTTTAATACCAAGGCAAGATGATTTAGGCAATTTGGAAAGGAATCTCCGAATACTGAAAAGTCATTCATGAAAATTTCAATGAACTTCTCTATCATATCTGAGAAGATGGAAACCATGCAGCGTTAAAAAGTTGCTGGCGCATTACATAGCCCAAATGGCATGCGCCTATAGGCAAACACTCCATATGGGCAAGTAAATGATGTTTTCTCCTGATCTCTTGGATCAATCACGAGTTGGTTATATCCTAAATAACCATCTAGAAAATAATAGTATGCATGTCCTGCAAGTCTTTCCAATATCTGGTCCATGAAGGGAAGTAGGAAATGATCCTTTCTTGTGGCTTCATTGAGTTTTCTGTAATCAAACACATCCTCCATCCTGTGACAGTTCTTGTAGGGATTAGCTCATTCCTTTCATTGGGTACCACAGTGATTCCTCCTTTCTTGGGGACCACTTGGACGGGGCTAACCCATGGGCTATCCAAAATTGGGTAGATTACTCCTCCCTGCCACAGCTTCATGACTTCCTTCTGTACCACTTCCTTCATAACTAGATTCAGCCTCCTTTGGAATTGAATGAAAGGTTTGGCATCCTCTTCCAATAGTATCTTATGCATGAATATGGCCGAACTGATTCCCTTCATGTCAGCAAGTGTCCATCCAATGGCATTCTTATTCTTTTGTAAGACTTGAAGTAACTCTTGATGTGCGGAAAATGATCCGACACAAAAATCACCGGCAAGTGTACCGGGTCGCATCAAGTAATAAAACTCACGGGAGTGAGGTCGATCCCACAGGGATTAAAGGATTGAGCAATTTTAGTTTAGTGGTTGATTTAGTCAAGCGAACAAAAGTTGGTTTGAGTGATTTGTATCCGGCAGAAGCTAAATTGCATGAAATTTAAAAAGGGGAGGGATAATTGTAGTAAATTAAAGAGAACAGGAAGTAAAGAAGTTGAATCTTAAACTGCAAGTAATATAAATTGCAGAAACTTAGATTGCAAGAAATGTAAATGACTGAAACTTAAAGAGCAAGAAATGTAAATTAATTGAATTATAAAAGGAATTGGGAATCATAAATTAAACAAGAGAAAAGTAAATTGCAACAAGCAGGAAAGTGAAAGATGAATTTAATTGCAGCAAGTCTCAAACAGAAAATGTAAATTGGCTTGAAGAAGCATTCAACAGAAGAATTAAAAGGAAATTTCAGATCTCAGGGGTCAAGAGACTAGAAAACCAAGTCTAGATCTGACTACCTTCCTTGATCTAATTCAGAAAGCAATTGAAGAGAAATTAAAGATCAAACAGAAGAAGAAGCAAATCCAAATTCAATTTCCAAAAGTTGCGGTAAAGTGGGACAGAGAGATCTCAAGGTGAGATTGAGACAGAATTTCCTCAATTCTTCAACCCAAGATTCAAGACAAGTGTAAATGAAATTGAAAACAAGAAAACTAAGAGGAAGAGAATTCAATTCTCCTTTCCCAAGACTCAGAATCTCAAAATAACTCAAAACCAAAAGCTCTCCAAAACTACCCAGCAAAACTAAAGAAAAAGCTCTCTAAAAATTCTCCAAAGAAAGCTCTAAAAAGAAAAAGCTCTCCTAAAACTTAAAATCTAAGCTATTTATACACTCTCTTCAAATGGTCCTCAATCCTTGAATTGGGCCTTAGATCTTGATGCAAAAGCACTCCCTCAAAGCTCAAGGCTTTGAGCATCAATGATTAGAGAGTCAAGAAAAGAAATAAATGAGCTTAATGAAGTCCTCTAATTAAATGCTTGTGGTGCTTATGTATCAAGTGGTAATACTTGAAAACAAAGCATTTAGAGTCGTAGTTTTGTTATCAACTCATGGGGCAAAGCACCCAAAAGGAGAAGCTAATAAGAAAATCAAAAGCTTGTTTCAAGGAAGAAATATAAGAAAAAGATTTCATAAATTGAGCTAGATAGAAGCATCAATCATTTACATTTCTTTTGTGATTGTAGCATGCTTAGAAAACTAGCTTACCATGAACATTGAGTTGCTATTCTTCTTACCTTGGATTGTCAATCTCTATTGCATGATTCTTTTCTTGCTTGAGGACAAGCAAGGTGTAAGTTTGGTGTTGTGATGCATTCGCATATTTGCTATTTTAACTAGTTAGTTTAGTTAGCTTTAGTTCAATTTCGTTCATTATTACTAAAATAAACAAGCAATTTTGTGAGTTTTTCTCCATGCATCCATGAACCAAGAACTAAGTGAAATTTGGCCAAATTCATGCAAATAATTCAAGAAGCTTATAAATGCATTAGTATGATTGAATCTCTTGAAATTGGGTGCATAGAATAGCAATACATTGAGGAAGTTTCTTTGGTTTATGTTAGGTGATGAAGCAAGAAGGCTTGAGAACATTTCAAGCTTGGTAAGGAAGCAGAGGACTTGCACGTTGCTAACTTGGGTTACTACTGGCGTGTTTGGCAACAACTCAAGGCAGCAAGCATGGAGCCATGAGGAAGGGTGGCACGTTGCCAACTTCAAGAACAAGGGCATGTTCCATAACAACACCAGGAGCACTCATAGGAAGAGGCATGCACGTTGCCAGCGCCAAGTTCTATAGGCGTGTTTAGTGACAATGTAGCAAGCAACCTTGGAGAGCAATTCCAAAGCTTCGAGCATGTTGCCAACCTAGAAGATGAGGGGGCGTGTTTGAGGACAACACAGGCAAGCAACGCAGCAAGAAAGCTTGGTTCAGGAAGGAGATAGCCCTGGATGATAGCTCGAGCACGTTGCCAACATTGAGTTCCGAAGGTGTGTACAATGACAACACTAGGAAGCTTGACAAGGAGGATAAAGTTAGCACGTTGCTAACTTGGAGTTATAAGGGCGTGTTCATCAACAACGCCAGCAGCTAGGCAACCTTGGAATGAAGCAACCCACGTTGGCAACTTGGAAATACAAAGGAGTGTTTGCCAAAAACGCTGGTGAGCTGGACAGCCTGACCTTACCTCCTTCAATGGCATTTGAAAGTAGACATCCAGAGATTTCCAACCATATATCATAGTATGGGATTGGCATTCATTTGAAGCTTCAAAAGCTGGCTTCATTTAGAGCTTCAGAATCTGAGCACGTTGGCAACGCTGGAAACAAGGGCGTTTTCACCAAAAACGTGTGCGATTTTGGCAGCCTGACCCTGTCTCCTTCAAACAAGCATAACTTGAGTTATAGAGATCCAAAATTGAGTGCTTCCAATTGCGTTGGAAAGCTGACATTCAGAGTTTTTCAACCATATATAATAGTCTATAGAGGAGCATGAAATGGAAGCTCGAATCAGAGTCATCTTTAGGCCCCAAAAAAACAAGGAAATGAGGTTGAAATTCAAGGAAGCATAAATGAGCCCATGAGGAAGCAGCGGCCACATTGGCAACGTGCCAACAAGGGGGAGTGTTCAGCAACAACGCCAGCCCCATGTCCCAGCTTTAGGAGGTTTGGCACGTTGGCAACTTGGAAGAGAGGGGCGTGTTCAGCAACAACTCCAACAAACTTAGCAGCCTGACCTTACCTTCTTTGAGGAAGCATAACTTGAGCTAGAAAAATCCGATTGAGATGATTCCAAATGCATTAGAAAGAAGACACTCTGAGCTTTCCAATGATGTATGATACTCCATATTGAAGTAGAGGATTGACACTCAAATTCTGGGCAACATTAAGCATGAAATTAGAGTCAAGAAGAAGAAATCATCTTCAAGAAAATAGATGGGCACTTAGAGCAAATAAGGAAACACTTCGGGTTGCCAAGCAGTGAGGATGAAGACCAATTTGTGGGTGAGAAAGTGGAAAAAGAAGAACAAAAGGTCCCTGTTGATGACAAGTCATCATATACCTATTTTTCTATGCTTTTCATACAATAAATTGATGATTTGTACTTAAATATTGAATGCTTTTGTACTTAAATGATAGATTTCCTTGATCTTTTAATTTTATAAGTCTTGTAGGAAATAAGAAGAAAAAGAAGCAAAGAAGCACAAAAAAGGAGAAAAAAAGAGCTTTGGGACACACTTTGAAGTTGGGGTACACTTTGGAGCTTTAGGCCACGCTTTTAAAAGCGTGGCCCATGACAAAATCAAAGAAGAAAGCAACCAGCACGTACACTGCCCTGCCCTTGCCAAGAGCAGGGCAATTTAGAGTTCATCCTTTCATGATTTCCTTAATCAATACACTTTGGTTGGTATGTGAGATGTAACCTTCCTTGGTTGAGATTCTAGAAATTGTGTGGCTTGGATTAGAAATTGAGCTTCATCTCTTCTCATGAACAATTAGATCACGAGAGTGGCAATTGGTTATATTGAGAGAAATTGGATCACCAAGAGATTGGGATTCAATTACCCACAACTTGCCATGGATCTATACCCATGATTGAGAAGGAATTGATCAACATCTATTCATGAGAATTCGCATCTCCGATCCCTAATGATTCTCTCTATCATTAATTCTCATTTCTTTTGCTCTTAGTTGTTTGACTACCCATCACCCAATTCCTTTCTACATTCTTGCAATCTGTTATTCTTGTCATCTACATTCTATCTCTTTATTTCTTGCTCTTTGTTCTTATGCTCTTTAAGTTTCTGCAATCTTTACTTTCTTGCAATTTATCTTTAATGTCATTTAATTTTCTTGCATTTTAAGTTTCAGTTATTTGTTTTCATTTTTTTTCTATATTCTAGTTCTTTAAATTCCTTGCCATTTAAATTTTTGCAATTATGTTCAAAAATCACAAATCTCATGAAATCAAAACCATGTTTGCTTGACTAAATTTACCATTTAACTAAAGTTGCTTAATCTACCAATCTCCGTGGGATCGACCTCACTCTTAGTGAGTTTTATTACTTGATACGACCCGATATACTTGCCGGTAAATACGTGAATTCTTAATTTTTACGTATCAAGTTTTTGGCGCCGTTGCCGGGGATTGGAAAAGATTGACAATGATTAAGTGAATTGTAGTTTAGATTAAGCATTTTCTTTGTTTTTGCTTTGTACAGTTCTTTTAATCTTTTTGTTTTCTTTTTGACACTAAGGTGTTTGTGTTATTGCCTCACTAAGAGATTCTCATCTGAGATATGAATTTCAATTGCTTTGGTGATTGTGTTTTACAAAACTTAAATGGAGTTTACTTCATCTTTTGATCAAACAAACTTTCTGGGATATCACCCACCACCACCAATTTCTAATGGTGGCTGGGAATATCACCAAGAATTTGCAAATCCTGAGCACTCCAATCCATGGAGATATGCTTCAGAACTACAAGATGAGCTAGAGAATCATATGGGATACCAACTACCACCATAAAATGATTCATATCATTATCCTCATGGTGGATGGGAATATCAACAAGAAATGATGGATCATGAGCAATCAACCCAAATGGGATATGCCCCAAGGTCACATACTGATCAAGCAAGTTACATGGGGTATTTTCCACCACCACAAAATGATTCAAGTTACCATACTAATTGTGGTTGGGAAAATCAAGATCAAGGAATGATGGGGTTTGAGCAATCAAACCAAATGGGATACTTCCCAAGAACACAAAATGATTTATACTCCTATGAATGGGACAACTATCCAAATTGTGATTGGAAAGGACAAAACCAAGGAGAATTCAATGTTTCTTATCCTATCCATCAAGAGCCAGCACCTCTTAATTATCCAACCTCACCTCCAAATTTTTCATATCAAAATTCTTCACCACTTGAGTTTGCCTCAACACAAAATTCTTTCCAAAATCCATACAATTCAATTCATCAACCACAAAATACATTTGATTACTCATATAATTCATACCATATCCCGCAACAACACTTCACTGCAACATCCACACATCCACAAAATCCACTCCAACCTTCTCCTCTCTTGCTACAAATAGAACAATGTCTCCAAAGTGCCCTAGAAACTCAAGAGAAAAGTAGAGAACTCTTGGAAGGACAAGAAATCATCTTCAAGAAAATAGATGGGCACTTAGAGCAAATAAGGAAACACTTCGGGTTGCCAAGCAGTGAGGATGAAGACCAATTTGTGGGTGAGAAAGTGGAAAAAGAAGAACAAAAGGTCCCTGTTGATGACAAGTCATCATATACCTATTTTTCTATGCTTTTCATACAATAAATTGATGATTTGTACTTAAATATTGAATGCTTTTGTACTTAAATGATAGATTTCCTTGATCTTTTAATTTTATAAGTCTTGTAGGAAATAAGAAGAAAAAGAAGCAAAGAAGCACAAAAAAGGAGAAAAAAAGAGCTTTGGGACACACTTTGAAGTTGGGGTACACTTTGGAGCTTTAGGCCACGCTTTTAAAAGCGTGGCCCATGACAAAATCAAAGAAGAAAGCAACCAGCACGTACACTGCCCTGCCCTTGCCAAGAGCAGGGCAATATCGTGATGCAAAGTGAGGTTGAAAGCAAATTTTCGCTAAGTTAAAATCTGGGCGTTCACAGCATGACCATGACTACTTCAAAGGGCTATAACTTGAGCTACAGACGTCCAATTGATGTGCTTCCAGTTGCGTTGGAAAGCTGACATTCAGAGCTTTCCAACGATATATAGCAATCCATATTTGGCGTACAATTGAGGCAGGAACGGAAGGCATCTTTAAGGGCCAAAAATAAGCGAAAATAAACCAATGTGCTTCCACCAAGGTTCGAAGCTGGAGCCTCACCCCAAAGCAAGTAGCGCTCATTTTTCTGCTCTGCCCTCTTGGAGAGCAGAGCAATATCGTGCTCTTCATGAAAAATCAAGAAAAATTACTCCCCCAAATGCTTTCACCAAGGTTCGAACACAAGACCTCCAAGGAAGCCAAGCCTTACGCGTGAATTAGGTGCCAAGGAAACCAAAGAAAAGTGTAGCGCGTGCATTGCCCGAGTTTCGAACACGGGACTTCAACATTGGAAACATTGCCCTGCCCTCCGCAAGGGCAGGGCAGCATCTTGAGGTGCACGGCCAGCGCACCAGATTGGCGCATCAAGGGAAGTCTTGGCAGCAACGGCACGCACGCACGGGCATCATTCTGGCGCACCAAAAATTTCTGTCCTGCCCTCCACAAGGGCAGGGCAGCATCCTGCAGCAACACACGCCCAACTCGCACGCACCAAGGGACGCACGCATCAATTCCTGCCCTGCCCTCCACAAGGGCAGGGCAGCCTCCTGGGAGCAACATGGGCCAAAATTCAACCAAAATTTCATTTAAATTCAATTCCTCTCCAAATTGAATCAAGGCCAACCAAACCCATTTCTCCTCAAATCCAAAGCAAGCAAAGCCCACATCATCACTCAGAGGCACATGGATCAATTAAATTAGGATTTTCATTTTTGTAATTTGTTTTAATTTCAATTTCATTTTATTTTCATTTTGTAAAAAGCCTATATAAAGGCATCACTCTCATTTCAAAAAGTGGAAGCTCCATTGGAAAAGGCTAGCTCTACTAGTGAGCATTAGGATTTGAGAACTCTCTCTTAGTTTTCATTTTCTGTTTTGAATCTTGGGTGGAGATTGGAAGAAATTCTGTTTTCATTCTCCATCTGCAACTTCTCTTGTTATTTTTCTGCATAATTCAAGTGAATTAAGGATTTGAACCAAAACTCTCTTTACTGCTTTCATCTTCTTTCCTTTTGCAATTGTTCTTGGTTGGATCAAGGAAGGAATTGAGATCTAGACTTGTTTTCTAGTCTCTTTGATTTCCTGAGATCTTCAATCTCATTTGGCAATTAAACTGAATTTAATTTCTGTTTGCTTCTTCAAGTAATTCTGCTTTCTGTTTAAGATTTGTTGCAAGTTACTCTTCTGCTTGATTGCTCCTTACATTCTCTTGTTGAATTTTAATTCCCAGCACCCAAGTCCTTTTACTTTTCATGCAATTTAATTCTTATGCAATTGTTCCAAGTTCTGCTTGCTGCTTGCTTTAATCTCCTTGTTCCCAATCCCCTTTACATTTAATGCAATTTACATTTCGTGCAATTTAAGTTTCAGCTCTTTTACTTTCTTGTTCTTTAAGTTTCCTGCAATTTTATTTTCTGCATCTTTTAAATTCCTTGCAATTTACTTTCTGTTGATTAACTTCACACAATTCACTCAATGTTAGCTTGACTAAACTAATCACCCACTAAAGTTGCTTGATCCATCAATCCCTGTGGGATCGACCTCACTCTAAGTGAGTTATTACTACTTGATGCGACCCGGTATACTTGCCGGTTGGATTTGTGTGTTGGAAATTCGTTTTTCCACAAAAACACCATCAAGTTTTTGGCGCCGTTGCCGGGGATTGATTAGATCAACAATGATTAAGTGGGTGAAAAGTCTAGATTAGGCATTTTTTTATTTTTGTTCTCTGCTTTAAAGTGAAACCAAGGTGTTTGAGTTATTGCCTCACTAAGAAATTCTTTCTCTGTGACATGAATTTCAAATTTCATTGATGTTTACAAAATACAAATGGAGTTCAACTCATCTTATGGTCAAACAAAATTTTATGGGACATCATCCACCATCACCAATATCTAATGATGGCTGGGAATATCACCAAGAGAATACACATTATGAGCACTCCAACTCATGGAGATTTGCTTCAGAGACACAAGATGAGCAAGAGAATCATTTGGGATACTTCCCACCACCACAAAATGATTCAAGTCATTACTCTAATGGTGGCTGGGAGTATCACCAAGGAATGAAAGAGCATTCACCCTCACGTCCCAGTTTCTCATTTGAAAGTTCTTCATCACTAGATTATGCCTCAACACAAAGTTTCCTCCAAAATCCATACAAGCATCCCATCAATCACACAACTCATTCCACACCCCTCAACACAGCTTCACCACAACATATCCACGTCACCAAAATTACTCTCAACCTTCATCTCTTGAACCACCAGATGAGGATTACCTTCAAGCCATTGAAATACATAGAAAACTCGTGGAAAGATACACACAACCCCAATCCTGGAAAGAAATCATCCTCAAGAAGATGAATGAGCCCTTAGAGCAAACAAGGAGGAACTTAGAACCATCAAACAGAAAGGATGAAGACCAATTTGTGGGTGAGGAAATGGAAAAGCAAGATGAGGAAGCCTCTGTGGCAAGTGAAATTTCAGTGAAAAAGGAAGATGTGGTGGAAGTATTTGGACATGAGCCAAGGATTCTACATTCACAAGAGCCACTTGAGGTGACAATGAAACACAAAGATTCCCTCCCAGAGGCATTAATGGAAGATCATGAAGAAGAAAGGGAGGAAGACATTCAAGAGAAGTCACACTCAACTGAAGTAGAGAAGTACATGAAGGAAAAGCTCATGGAACCACCAATGCAAGAGGCTCTTGATAAAGAAATCACTCCAACAATCACACAGCAACCAAAACTTGGATTCAAGGAAGTGAAGGCAATTAACAAAAGCACCAAGAAGAGGATTGTGACCAAGATATCAAGGACAACATTCAAGAAAAGGTCAACTACAAACAATCCTCCCCCTGATCAAGCAAGCAAGCTCAACCAAGCCAATTTCAAAAGAAAGCTTGCTGAGAGGAAACCAAGAAAGGGGACAATAGCCGAAACTTCTCATCCCTTGAGGTCATTCCTCTTAACAAATTGGAAGAAGAGGAAGAAAGTGAATAACAACATGTCAAGCTAATGACACTAAAAGAGCACTTGTTGGGAGGTAACCCAACCGTAGGTAACATTTCTTCTCTGCTTTGTTTTCGTTCTTTACTTTGTTTAAATTCAATAAATGGGCATATGGTTACATTCTAAGTTTGGTGTTGTCTTGCAACAACTTGTTTTTAATCTTTTTGGATGATTGCATCAAATCAAAAATGGAAGTGACACACTAAGATTCTAAGTTTGTTGTGCCACTTAATTCTCTATGCAATTCATTAAGCAACACCACTTGTCTGCATAATCATAAGGCCTTTGCAGTGTTGTTTTTCTTTTGGTTTGACACTTTATTATTCTGTTTACTTTAGTTATTTCTTTATTTTTAATACTTCCA
Source organism: Arachis stenosperma (assembly GCF_014773155.1). NCBI lineage: Eukaryota > Viridiplantae > Streptophyta > Magnoliopsida > Fabales > Fabaceae > Arachis > Arachis stenosperma. The sequence goes on along the minus strand of NC_080385.1, from coordinate 61,146,523 downwards.
CTTATTTTGCTTCTTGACTGTTTTTGTTAATACATCACCAAGAGATCCTTATTCATGACATATTCTTGGCTTGGTGATTGTATTTAACATATAACAGTTTCTTTTGTTTAGTTTTAATTCAAATAAATTGACATATGGTCGTATTCTAAGTTTGGTGTTGCTATGCAACAAAATTTGGTTCCAATCCTTACAAGATACTTGCATCAATTCCAAGTGAAAGTGTCACACTAAGTTTGGTGTGCCACTTATATTTTTTTTATGCAATGTATCATGCACACCATCTTATGTTTACAATCATAGTGTTTTTGTTTCTCCGTGCCTTGATTGTTATCCTCAATTTTGCTTGCTTGAAACACATGTACTACTAACATTTCATTGTGTAAGTCATTCATGATCCATCTTAGCCCCAAAGCCATTGTTCTAATTATTGCTTGAGGATGAACAAGCATTCTGAGTTTGGTATGGGAAGGAGGAAAATGGGAGGAAAATGACAACAATAGAGAAGATGAACTACAAGGTTGTAAAGTTCCTTTTCCTCTCATTTGTTTCATAAATTGCATGATTGTCTTTATATTTTCTGTATACATGTGTGGTATGACTAAGCATAGCTTGAATTTGATTTGAAATATGTTGTTGTGACATTATGACTACCAACTTGAGTTTTGTGAATTCAAAAGCAAAAAAAGCATCATGATCATAAACAAACAAGGAATTAAAGAAGAATTTAGCATGTGCATACAAGTATTGGAAAGCTAGTGTGATTGATTGTTGCTCAATTGCATTGGATTTTATTTAATTGAAGTTTTTCATCTAGTACATTTTGTGAAATCTTTTGAAATCATGAAAACCTTGAAGAAGCAAATACAATTAAAGCAAGAAAAGAAAAAGGGAAAGAATGAGAAAGTTGAAGGCTCTGAGTACCAATGGCAATTTATTTGCTAAGTGCTTGTGGTGTTTATGTATCAAGCCAAATGCTTGAAAACAAAACATTTAGAAGTTAAGGCTAGGCTCAAGTGCAAAAGCACTCCCTCAAAGCTCAAGGCTCTGAGCATCAATGATTAGAGAGTCAAGAAAAGAAAAGAAAAATGAGCTTAATGAAGTCCTCTAATTAAATGCTTGTGGTGCTTATGTATCAAGTGGTAATACCTGAAAACAAAGCATTTAGAAGTCGTAGCTTTGTTATTAACTCATGGGGCAAAGCACCCAAAAGGAGAAGCTAAAAAAAAAAAATTCAAAAGCTTGTTTCAAGGAAGAATTATAAGAAAAAGATTTCATAAATTGAGCTAGATAGAAGCATCAATCATTTACATTTCTTTTGTGATTGAAGCATGCTTAGAAAACTAGCTTACCATGAACATTGAGTTGCTATTCTTCTTACCATGGATTGTCAATCTTTATTGCATGATTCTTTTCTTGCTTGGGGACAAGCAAGGTTTAAGTTTGGTGTTGTGATGACAAATCATCATATACCTATTTTTCTATGCTTTTCATACAATAAATTGATGATTTGTACTTAAATATTGAATGCTTTTGTACTTAAATGATAGATTTCCTTGATCTTTTAATTTTATAAATCTTGTAGGAAATAAGAAGAAAAAGAAGCAAAGAAGCACAAAAAAAGGAGAAAAAAACAGCTTTGGGACACACTTTGAAGTTGGGGTACACTTTGAGCTTTAGGCCACGCTTTTAAAAGCGTGGCCCATGACAAAATCAAAGAAGAAAGCAACCAGCACGCACACTGCCCTGCCCTTGCCAAGAGCAGGGCAATATCGTGATGCAAAGTGAGGTTGAAAGCAAATTTTCGCTAAGTTAAAATCTGGGCGTTCACAGCATGACCATGCCTACTTCAAAGGGCTATAACTTGAGCTACAGACGTCCAATTGATGTGCTTCCAGTTGCGTTGGAAAGCTGACAATCAGAGCTTTCCAACGATATATAGCAATCCATATTTGGCGCACAATTGTGGTAGGAACGGAAGGCATCTTTAAGGGCCAAAAATAAACGAAAATAAACCAATGTGCTTCCACCAAGGTTTGAAGCTGGAGCCTCACCCCAAAGCAAGTAGCGCTCATTTTTCTGCTCTGCCCTATTGGAGAGCAGGGCAATGTCGTGCTCTTCATGAAAAATCAAGAAAAATTGCTCCCCCAAATGCTTTCACCAAGGTTCGAACACAAGACCTCCAAGGAAGCCAAGCCTTATGCGTGAATTAGGTGCCAAGGAAACCAAAGAAAAGTGTAGCGCGTGCATTGCCCGAGTTTCGAACACGGGACTTCAACATTGGAAACATTGCCCTGCCCTCCGCAAGGGCAGGGCAGCATCTTGAGGTGCACGGCCAGCGCACCAGATTGGCGCATCAAGGGAAGTCTTGGCAGCAACGGCACGCACGCACGGGCATCATTCTGGCGCACCAAAAATTTCTGCCCTGCCCTCCACAAGGGCAGGGCAGCATCTTGCAGCAACACACGCCCAACTCGCACGCACCAAGGGACGCACGCATCAATTCCTGCCCTGCCCTCCACAAGGGCAGGGCAGCCTCCTGGGAGCAACATGGGCCAAAATTCAACCAAAATTTCATTTAAATTCAATTCCTCTCCAAATTGAATCAAGGCCAACCAAACCCATTTCTCCTCAAATCCAAAGCAAGCAAAGCCCACATCATCACTCAAAGGCACATGGATCAATTAAATTAGGATTTTTATTTTTGTAATTTGTTTTAATTTCAATTTCATTTTATTTTCATTTTGTAAAAAGCCTATATAAAGGCATCACTCTCATTTCAAAAGGTGGAAGCTCCATTGGAAAAGGCTAGCTTTACTAGGGAGCATTAGGATTTGAGAACTCTCTCTTAGTTTTCATTTTCTGTTTTGAATCTTGGGTGGAGATTGGAAGAAATTCTGTTTTCATTCTCCATCTGCAACTTCTCTTGTTATTTTTCTGCATAATTCAAGTGAATTAAGGATTTGAACCAAAACTCTCTTTACTGCTTTCATCTTCTTTCCTTTTGCAATTGTTCTTGGTTGGATCAAGGAAGGAATTGAGATCTAGACTTGTTTTCTAGTCTCTTTGATTTCCTGAGATCTTCAATCTCATTTGGCAATTAAACTGAATTTAATTTCTGTTTGCTTCTTCAAGTAATTCTGCTTTCTGTTTAAGATTTGTTGCAAGTTACTCTTCTACTTGATTGCTCCTTACATTCTCTTGTTGAATTTTAATTCCCAGCACCCAAGTCCTTTTACTTTTCATGCAATTTAATTCTTATGCAATTGTTCCAAGTTCTGCTTTCTGCTTGCTTTAATCTCCTTGTTCCCAATCCCCTTTACATTTAATGCAATTTACATTTCGTGCAATTTAAGTTTCAGCTCTTTTACTTTCTTGTTCTTTAAGTTTCCTGCAATTTTATTTTCTGCATCTTTTAAATTCCTTGCAATTTACTTTCTGTTGATTAACTTCACACAATTCACTCAATGTTAGCTTGACTAAACTAATCACCCACTAAAGTTGCTTGATCCATCAATCCCTGTGGGATCGACCTCACTCTAAGTGAGTTATTACTACTTGATGCGACCCGGTATACTTGTCGGTTGGATTTGTGTGTTGGAAATTCGTTTTTCCACAAAAACACCATCACCTGTGTCAAGTGAAAGTGCAATGAAGGATGAGGAACATGAGCCAAGGATTCCATGTCCACAGAGGCTAATTGAAGTGGCAATGGAACATGAAGATTCCCTCCCAAAGGACATAATGGAAAATTATGAAGAAGAAATTGAGGAAGAAAATCAAGGAGATTCACATTCAATTGAAGAAGAGAAGTGCATAGTGGAAGGGCTCATGGAATCACCAATTCAAGAGGCTCTTGATGAAGATAAAACTCCAATAATCACACAGCAACCAAGTCTTGAATCCAAAGAAGTGAAGGCAATTAACAAAAGCACCAAAAAGAGGATTGTGACCAAGATACCAAGGACAAAATGCAAGAGAAGGTCAACTGCAACACATCCCTCCTCTGAACCAGCAAGCAAGCTCAATCAAGCTATGTACAAAAGGAGGCTTGCTGAGAGGAGACCAAAAAAGGGGACACTAGCTGAATCTTCTCCCCCCTTAAGGTCATTCCTATTAACAAATTGGAAGAAGAGGAAGAAAGTGAACAACATGTCAACCATAGGTATAATTTCTCTTCTCTGCTTTGTTTTCGTTCTTTGTTTTATTTAAATTCAATAAATTGGCATACGGTTACATTTTAAGTTTGGTGTTGCCTTGCAACAAATTGTTTTCAATCTTTTTGGATGATTGCATCAAATCAAAAATGAAAGTGACACACCAAGATTCTAAGTTTGGTGTGCCATTTATTTTCTATGCAATTTATTCAAGCAACACTACTTGTCTGCATAATCATAATGCCTCTGCAGTTTTAGTTTTCTCTTTTGATTTGACACTTTTGCATTCTACTTGCTTTAGTTATTTTTCTATCTTTAAATGCTTTCATTTAGTTTGCTTATTAACTGTTTTTGTTAATACATTACCAAGAGATCCTTATTCATGACAGATTCTTAGCTTGGTGATTGTATTTAACATACAACAGTTTCATTTGCTTAGTTTTAATTCAAATAAATTGACATATGATTGCATTCTAAGTTTGGTGTTGCTATGCAACAAAATTTGTTTCCAATCTTTACTGGATACTTGCATTAATTCCAAGTGAAAGTGTCACACTAAGTTTGGTGTGCCACTTATCTTTTATGCAATATATTGTGCTCACCTTCTTAAGTTTGCAATCAAAATGTCTCTGTCTCTTGTGCCTTAATTGTTATCTTTAATTTTGCTTACTTGAAACACATGTGCTACTAATGTTTCATTGTGTAAGACATTCATGATCTATCTTAGCCCCATAGCCACGGTTCTAATTGTTGCTTGAGGACAAGCAATCATTCTAAGTTTGGTGTGGGAAGGGAAAGAAAAGGAGGAAAAGGACAACAATAGAGAAGATAAATTACAAGGTTGTAAAGTTCTTTTTCCTCTCATTTGTTTTCAGCACTTTAAATTGCATGATTGTCTTATTACCTTCTTTATATACATGTGTGGTATGAATAGGCATAGTTTGATTTCTAAATTACAACATGCTGCTGTGACATTATGACTACCAACTTGAGTTTTGTGAATACAAAAGCAATAAAGTATCATGATCTTAAACAAACAAGGAATTAAAGAAGAATTTAGTATGTGCATACAAGTATTGGAAAGCTAGTATGATTGATTGTTGCTCAAGTACAATAGATTTTATTTAATTGAAGTTTTCATCTAGGACATTTTGTGAAATCTTTTGAAAATCATGAAAACCTTGAAGAAGCAAATGCAATTAAGGCAAGAAGAGAAAAAGGGAAAGAATGAGAAAGCTGAAGGCTCTGAGTACCAATGACAATTTCATTGTTATGTACTTGTGGTGTTTATGTATCAACTAAAATGCTTGAAAACAAAACACTTAGAAGTCAAGGCTAGGCTCAAGTGCAAAAGCACTCCCTCAAAGCTCAAGGCTTTGAGCATCAATGATTAGAGAGTCAAGAAAAGAAATAAATGAGCTTAATGAAGTCCTCTAATTAAATGCTTGTGGTGCTTATGTATCAAGTGGTAATACTTGAAAACAAAGCATTTAGAGTCGTAGTTTTGTTATCAACTCATGGGGCAAAGCACCCAAAAGGAGAAGCTAATAAGAAAATCAAAAGCTTGTTTCAAGGAAGAAATATAAGAAAAAGATTTCATAAATTGAGCTAGATAGAAGCATCAATCATTTACATTTCTTTTGTGATTGTAGCATGCTTAGAAAACTAGCTTACCATGAACATTGAGTTGCTATTCTTCTTACCTTGGATTGTCAATCTCTATTGCATGATTCTTTTCTTGCTTGAGGACAAGCAAGGTGTAAGTTTAGTGTTGTGATGCATTCGCATATTTGCTATTTTAACTAGTTAGTTTAGTTAGCTTTAGTTCAATTTCGTTCATTATTACTAAAATAAACAAGCAATTTTGTGAGTTTTTCTCCATGCATCCATGAACCAAGAACTAAGTGAAATTTGGCCAAATTCATGCAAATAATTCAAGAAGCTTATAAATGCATTAGTATGAATGAATCTTTTGAAATTGGGTGCATAGAATAGCAATACATTGAGGAAGTTTCTTTGGTTTATGTTAGGTGATGAAGCAAGAAGGCTTGAGAACATTTCAAGCTTGGTAAGGAAGCAGAGGACTTGCACGTTGCTAACTTGGGTTACTACTGGCGTGTTTGGCAACAACTCAAGGCAGCAAGCATGGAGCCATGAGGAAGGGTGGCACGTTGCCAACTCCAAGAACAAGGGCGTGTTCCATAATAACACCAGGAGCACTCATAGGAAGAGGCATGCACGTTGCCAACGCCAAGTTCTATAGGCGTGTTTAGTGACAATGTAGCAAGCAACCTTGGAGAGCAATTCCAAAGCTTCGAGCACGTTGCCAACCTAGAAGATGAGGGGGCGTGTTTGAGGACAACGCAGGCAAGCAACGCAGCAAGAAAGCTTGGTTCAGGAAGGAGATAGCCCTGGATGATAGCTCGAGCACGTTGCCAACATTGAGTTCCGAAGGCGTGTACAATGACAATGCTAGGAAGCTTGACAAGGAGGATAAAGTTAGCACGTTGCTAACTTGGAGTTATAAGGGCGTGTTCATCAACAACGCCAGCAGCTAGGCAACCTTGGAATGAAGCAACCCACGTTGGCAACTTGGAAATACAAAGGAGTGTTTGCCAAAAACGCTGGTGAGCTGGACAGCCTGACCTTACCTCCTTCAATGGAGTATATCTTGAGCTAAAAAGCTCCAAATGAGGTGATTCCAACGGCATTTGAAAGTAGACATCCAGATATTTCCAACCATATATCATAGTATGGGATTGGCATTCATTTGAAGCTTCAAAAGCTGGCTTCATTTAGAGCTTCAGAATCTGAGCACGTTGGCAACGCTGGAAACAAGGACGTTTTCACCAAAAACGTGTGCGATTTTGGCAGCCTGACCCTGTCTCCTTCAAACGAGCATAACTTGAGTTATAGAGATTCAAATTGAGTGCTTCCAGTTGCGTTGGAAAGCTGATATTCAGAGCTTTCCAACCATATATAATAGTCTATAGTGGAGCATGAAATGGAAGCTCGAATCAGAGTCATCTTTAGGCCCCAAAAAAACAAGAAAATGAGGTTGAAATTCAAGGAAGCAAGAATGAGCCCATGAGGAAGCAGCGGGCACGTTGGCAACGTGCCAACAAGGGGGAGTGTTCAGCAACAACGCCAGCCCCATGTCCCAGCCTTAGGAGGTTTGGCACGTTGGCAACTTGGAAGAGAGGGGCGTGTTCAGCAACAACTCCAACAAACTTGGCAGCCTGACCTTACCTTCTTTGAGGAAGCATAACTTGAGCTAGAAAAATCCAATTGAGATGATTCCAAATGCATTAGAAAGAAGACACTCTGAGCTTTTCAATGATGTATGATAGTCCATATCAGCAGAGGATTGACACTCAAATTCTGGGCAACATTAAGCATGAAATTAGAGTCAAGAAGAAGAAAAGCAAGTTGTTAGCAACAACTTGGGCTAACAATGCCCAAATACCAATGCCCACTTCCAGGAAAATACTTTGAATGTTGTCAACGTGCAATAAGGCTAGCGTTATTGGCAAAAACGCCAAGCCATTGGGCTAGAAACATTATGAACAAGCTCCTCCTTTCATGTCTAGCAACAATTCTTCCATTGAGCCAAGAATTTAACAAAGAATGAAGCCCACATTGCTAGCCCGATCAAAGATCTTTAAAGGAGTTTTAGGAGTAGTATAAATAGGAAAGAGTGGTGTACTTTTAAAAAAAATATTTTTTTTGACACTTAGACTCATAGAAACTTTTACTTTCTAGCACTTGTACTTGGAGAACTCTCTTGAATTTCCGGGAGTATACCGGAAAGCTATTTTGGCTTTTCTTGCAACTTTTCATCTTTCAGTTTTAAGCATTTTCTTCTTCTTCTTCATCCTTCTTCACACTTAGTTTAATTTTCATTTATGGTAATTGTTGTTGAAATTGGAGCTATGATTCACTAAACCCCACTTTCATTAGGGGGAAGAGCTCTGCTTGTTTGAATGAATTGATAAATCTTCTTCTCCTTCTCAATTCAAGTGGTTAATCCAAGAGGAAACTCTTGTTCTTCAAAGATTCAATCACCATCGAGAGAGGGGTTAATCTATATGAATTGTGTGGTGAATTTGAGAAATGAGCCACATAGTTCAATTTAGAGTTCATCCTTTCATGATTTCCTTAATCAATACACTTTGGTTGGTTTGTGAGATGTAACCTTCCTTGGTTGAGATTCTGGAAATTATGTGGCTTGGATTAGAAATTGAGCTTCATCTCTTCTCATGAACAATTAGATCACGAGAGTGGCAATTGGTTATGTTGAGAGAAATTGGATCACCAAGAGATTGGGATTCAATTACCCACAACTTGCCATGGATCTATACCCATGATTGAGAAGGAATTGATCAACATCAATTCATGAGAATTTGCATCTCCGATCCCTAATGATTCTCTCTATCATTAATTCTCATTTCTTTTGCTCTTAGTTGTTTGATTACCCATCACCCAATTCCCTTCTACATTCTTGCAATCTGTTATTCTTGTCATCTACATTCTGTCTCTTTATTTCTTGCTCTTTGTTCTTATGCTCTTTAAGTTTCTGCAATGTTTACTTTCTTGTAATTTATCTTTAATGTCATTTAAGTTTCTTGCATTTTAAGTTTCAGTTATTTGTTTTCATTTTCTTTCTATATTCTAGTTCTTTAAATTCCTTGCCATTTAAATTTTTTCAATTATGTTCAAAAATCACAAATCTCATGAAATCAAAACCATGTTTGCTTGACTAAATTTACCATTTAACTAAAGTTGCTTAATCTACCAATCTCCGTGGGATCGACCTCACTCTTAGTGAGTTTTATTACTTGATACGACCCGGTATACTTGCCGGTAAATACGTGAATTCTTAATTTTTACGTATCAATTAGTCTGCTAGTTGCAGGGCCATTCTCATTGGTTTGGCCTCCTCAATCCTCATTTTTTCATCATTGCTAAGGACATCAGATTTATGCTAGCTCCTAAATCACATAAAGCCTTTTCCACTGTGATTTCCCTTATGATACAAGGAATTTGGAAGCTTCTAGAATCCATCAATTTCTAGGGCAATTTGTGCTGGATGATGGCACTGCATTCTTCGGTTAGTACCACAGTTTCGTTGTTCTTCCAACTTCTTTTCTTGGTCATCAATTTCTTCAAGAACTTGGCATAGAGTGGCATTTTCTTTATTGCTTCAGCAAAGTGTATGTTAATCTGTAGTTTCTTGAAGATTTCCAAAAATATGGAGAATTCGTTGTTCTCTCCCTTCTTCTTCAATTGCTGAGGGTATGGGGCTTTTGGAAAATTTGGCTTCGGCACTTCTCCCTCTTGATGTGACTTGGGTGTGGAGACTTGAATTTCCTCTTGTCCCTTTTCTTCTTCATCCGATTTTTTCTCTTGTGGTTTCTTGTAGGTCTCCTTCAATTCCTTCCCGATTCTGAGGGTAATGGCCTGACACTCCTCCCTTGGAGTTGAATTAGTGTTGCTGTGAATGTTGTGACCAGGGGCTTGCTTGAATAAGTAGCCAATTTGTGTTTCAAGTTTCTTGATGGCAGCATCTTGATTCTGCATATTGGATCGCACCTCTTCCCGGAAAGCTTTACTGTCTTGGACTTCCTTACATATGTCTTCAAGTAAAGTCTCAATTTTGGAGAGTCTATCTTTGGTTGGTGATGGTGGGTTGAGGTTAGGAGATTGAGAAGGGTGATTAGGTGGGTGTTGTTATGATCTCTGTGAGGGGTGTTGGTGAGTTGCATTATTGTTGGGATTGTGGTTGTGGCATCTCTGGTCATGACCTTGGTTTTGTTGGTTTCCCCACCTAAAATTAGGGTAGTTTCTCCAACCGGAATTGTAAGTTTTGGAGTATGGATCATGGGTCTGCCTGGGTGAGTTCCCAACATAATTGGCTTGTTCCCAGTCACCTTCTTCTCCTATATTCACTCCTTCTTGAGCTGGTGCTGAAATGATGGCTGCTGCAACTTGGTTTTCTTCCACCTTCTTGGTAAGGTCAGCTAACTGCTTGGTGATCATCTTATTTTGAGCCAGCAGTGCATCCATATGGTTCAGTCTATCACTCCTCGAGTGTTACTCCTTTCAGAAGCATAGAAGTAGTCATTCTCAGCTACAGTCTCAATGACATCTATGGCCTCTTGAATGGTCTTCTTCTTGTTTAAAGAGCCCCCTGATGAATGGTTCACGGCCTTCTTTGACTCGTAGGAAAGACCTTCATAGAAGATGTGTAGTTGAACCCATTCATTGAACATGTCTGGTGGGCACCTTCTTGTTAAGTCCTTAAACCTCTCCCAAGCCTCATAGAGAGTTTCACCATCTTGTTGCCTGAAGGTTTGTACCTCAGCTCTTAGCCTGTTGATTCTTTGAGGGGGGTAGAATCTTGCCAAAAATTTGTTCACCATATCTTCCCAATTTGTTAAACTCTCCTTCGGGAAAGATTCTAGCCATTTAGATGCTTTGTCCCTGAGTGAAAAAGGGAATAATTTATCAAACAGTTAGTGGGTTAGTAAGCAGAATTGTAAATAATAACAAAGAAAAAGAAAACAAAGAGAGGAGAGGGGATGAGGAAGGAAATAACTGAAACTAAAGATAATTAATCAGGTAAAATAAACAATCAAAAGAAAATACTCAATCTAGTGAACTTCCAACTTAATCATTGTCGATACAAAATCAATCCCCGGCAACGGCGCCATAAACTTGATGCACGAAAACTTGTCTCTCAACAAATTTCCCTTCGGCAAGTATACCGAATTGTCGTCAAGTAAAAACTCACAATAGAGTGAGGTCGAATCCCACAGGGATTGATTGGTCAAGCAACTTTAATTGGAAAGATGTGCTAGTTGAGCTAACAGAAATTGAGTTGAGAGTTGCAAAAAATTTAAATAGCGGGAAAGTAAAGTGCAAAAAGTAAATTGCAGAATCTTAAATGGGTATTTGGGGAAATGAGCATAAAGATAAATGGTAGAAAGTAAAGAGAATGGGTAAGATCAGAAATGGAAAATTCATTGGGCTTAGGAGATGTTGCATTCTCCGGATCAAATTCACTTTCATCTCTTCCTCAATCAATGCATTCATTGATCTCCTTGGCAATCTTAGTGATTGGATCCCAATTCCTTGGCAACCCAATCTCTCTAATCTTGAACAATTGCCCGATTCCTTGATTTAATTGCTCATGGGAAGAGATGAAGTACGGTCATTGATTATACCACATGTATTTCCAAATCAAAGTGTTGGGAGGATTACATATCACTATATCCGTCCAAACACCAATTTGGTCCAACATGAGAAAGCATTTCTAGCATGATCTCCTCATCCCTTTTCCAAGGCTCAGAGGAGATCCAATTATGGAGAGTTTCTCTTCCAAGACAAATAACCAATTGAATTAAGATCGAAAGCTTTCTAGTAAATCAAGAGAAAAGAAAGAGGAAGAAGAATGTAAATTATAATTGATCCATCAAATTACAATAGAGCTCCCTAACCCAATGAAAGAGGGTTTAGTTGTTCATAGCTCTGGAAATGAAAAATGATAGAAAATAGTACATTCTCTCCAGTAACTAGAAAAGTACAGAAAAGTAAATATACAACATGTAGTTCTCCAAATTGCCAAGCTCCCTTCTAGTTCAAAACTACTCCTATATATACTACTCTTCTTGATCTTCTAGTTAGTTCTTCAAGTCTTGGATATGGGCCTTTGATCTTGAGTTGAAGCAGTTACAACCTTCAGTGGGCTCAGCTTTGCTTGCAGAAAAGTGTGAGTTAGGCATGGACGTTAGTTAGGACGTTAGTGGTGTTAACGTTAAGTGAGAATGTGGGTTCGAGAACGTTAGTGACGATCACCTTTTTCACTAACGTTCCAACCCACTAGTGATCCACGTTAACTTCAACGTTAGTGGCACTAACGTGACCACGAACGTTGCCTCTTGGTCCTTCGCAAACATTTTTGGCGTTCACCTTTTTCAATTATGTTGGCTCTTTGGGTCTTCTCCCTACGTTAGAGTTCACGTTAGTGTAACTAACGTGACCTTTAACGTGGGCATGCCTAAGCTTCGAGAGCATTAGTGATACTTACCTTTGTCACTAACGCTCCAAACACCCTCCTTCCCACATTAGAGTTCACGTTAATTGGATTAACGTGACTACTAACGTGGTGGTAATTGCCATCTCCAACGTTAGTGACAAAGGTGAGTGTCACTAACGTTGGCCCATCATGCTTAGCTCCACGTTACTCTTCACGTTAGTGGTCTTAACGTGACCACTAACGTAGGCACTCTTGGCTTAGTCTAACGTTAGTGACAAAGGTGAGTGTCACTAACGTTGGCGATTGCTTCCTCCCCCACGTTAGAGTTCACGTTAATTGGGTTAACGTGGCTCTTAATGTGGCTAAATGTGCCTTTGTGGAATGTTAGTGGCATTCACTTTTACCACTAACATTGGAGCTCCTCTTTTCCTCCACGTTAGCTACCACGTTAATGTACTTAACGTGGCAACTAATGTGGGCTATGATGGCATCAAAGGCATTATTGACGATCACTTTTTTTATTAACGCTACAAGCTTGTCCCCATTCCACGTTAGTGGTTACGTTAATTAGCTTAACGTGATAACTAACGTGGCTCCTTCTTGCTTCGTTTGTCCTGAAATCAAGCAATTAAAGTGCATCAAAGCTCTGTTCCAAGTCATGAGATTATGCATCATCAATCATATCATTCAATTCTTGCCTAATTCTCATGAAATCATGTAAAGTTCACAATGTTTGCTTGAATCAAGGTGTAAGTGTATTTTCATCCAAAACTTGCTTATTTACTAAGAAAATGCATGAAACTACCCTAAAACAGTAAAGAAAAGGTCAGTGAAACTGGCCAAGAGAGCAGAGCCCAGCGTCCAAAGGCCCAGAGAGGACTCCTTAGCTGGCAATCCACGCCCAACAGACCTTAATGCACGTGGATCTCATCAAAACTCAGCCCAAACACTCACCAAGTGGTCCTCAAAAGTGGATTTTCGCACTAAATAGACTGTTTTGCCCTTACTAGTCATCTGTTTAGTATTTAAGAGCTTATGTTTATGTAATTCTGATTATCTTTAACCGTATTTTTGTTCTACATTTTCTTCTACCTCAATATAAGTTTCTAAACTTCCTAGGTTGAGGGGAGGAGCCCTGCTGAGTCCTATGAATTAGTAAAAGTACTATTCTTTCTTCTTCGATCCGTGTTTGATTAACTCAAAGATGTATATTCGTTCTTCATCCATATGAATGCGTTGAACTGGCATAAGGTTATCACATTCTACATGGGTCCAGAGTGTGTCTTTCATCGGACAATGATGAACTGCCAGCTTGAATATACGACTCTCAGATGGGTAATCCGCGACTTCATTAGGGACTTCTCGAAACATCAGTTCATTCGATTTCCAGGGAGATTAAGGTCTCTATAGGAGATGCTAGAACCAGTACGAGCTTCACCCTCAATTAGAATGGATCTGCACTAAACCTAGGGTTCAGATCTGGAGAAGTATTGGTAGCTACTCAAACCAGTGTTAATCCCATACAGCCTGCCTTTGAAGAAGATCATTCACAAGCAAAGAAGACAGTGGTACCAAAGTTACTTCAGAAAGACAAAGCAACTCTGACTCTCAACTCTAATCCTATCAACTATATTTCATTCTCTAAAACACTTATTTTACAAATATAAAGTTCAACCTACAATCAACAACCTTCTGATTCTGCCTGACTAAGACCTGCAATACAACCAAAAGCTTGCTTCAAGCCACAATCCTCGTGGGATCGACCCTGACTCGCTCAGGTTTTACTTGGACGACTCAGTACACTTGCTGGTACTACCTGCTGTACGAAAAGGCGTGGGGGTTTTGCATACACACGCACCAAGTTTTTAGCGCCGTTGTCGGGGATTGTTGAATTTGGACAAATTGCCGAATTGTCTTTCTCCTTACATCAGGTAATTTTTATTTTTATTTCTCTTCTAATTTTTGTTTTCTTTTTCTAATTTTTCAGAAAAAATAAAACCTTTTTCAAAAATATTTTTCTTTTCTTTGTTTAATTTTTGTTCTTGGTATTAGAGTCTTGTGTTCTTGTTGAGTCTTTTATAATTTTTGAAAATATTAAATACCTTTTCAAAAACACGTTAAATTTCTAGCTCAATTGGCTATAACCCAGACATATGCTCTTGGTTGAATTGTCTTTGAGCCAATTTTCCTTTCTAAAAGTTTTTCAAAAATAATTTTTCTTTGTTTAATCCTTGCATATTTTGAATGTGTCTATGTTCTTGGTAATTTCATGTTCTTTGAGTCCTATTTTCCAAAAAATATTTCAAAAATTTTTTTCTTTGGCTAAATCTTGTGCAAAGTTTCTAAGTTTGGTATTTTCTTGTTAATTTATCTTTAATTTTCGAAAATCCACTTTTGGTTTCTTAAAGATTCTAAGTTTGGTGTTCTTGTTGTGTTTTTGTGTTCTTTGAGTCTTTAAATTTTTGTTCCTTGTGTTCTTGTGAGTCTTCAGGGTGTTCTTGAGTCTTGCATGTGTCTTGATCTTAAAATCTTTATGTTTGGTGTCCCTTGGTGTTTCCCTCCAAATATTCGAAAATAAAGGGGTACTAGATCTAAAAATTTTAAGTCTTGTGGCTTTTTTTTGTGTTTTTCTCTTTCAACATAAATTAAAAAATAATAAAAAAGATATATTTTCTAACTAATTTTAATAATAATTTTTGAAAATTTTTCAAAAAATTCAGATTTTGATTTTCAAAAATTTTATCTTATCTTATCATAGTTGTCAAGTTTTCAAAAATCAAATCTTTCAAAAATAAAAATCATATATTTTTTTTAAAAATCTTATCTTTTTCAAATCTTATCATATTTTTTTCAAAATTCAAAATTTTATCGTATCTTTTTCAATTTTCAATTTTTAAAATTAAATCTTTTTCAAAATCAAATTTCTAATATTATCTTTTTTGTTTCTTATCTTATCTTTTCTAATTTCTAATTTTTAAATCATATCTTTTTCAAAACTTTCTAAAATCTTATCTTATCTTTTTCAAATTTCAAATTCTAATTTCAAAATATTTTTTTATCTTACTTTTTATCTTATTTTAAATCTTTACTTATCTTATATCTTTTATTTTATTTTTTATTTTTATCTTTTCCTAATATCTTATCTTCTCTCTCATCTTTTTCAAAATCACGTAACTAACTCTTTCTTCCCTCAATTTTCGAAAATTCCTCCCTCTTTTCTCTCTTCTATTTTCAAAAGTTTAACATTTAAATTTTAACTTCTTTTTAAATTAATTAACTAATTTTTTGAAAATTAACTAAATAAATAAATAAAAATAAAAATATTTTAATTTGTATTCACCACTTTTACTTTTATCTCTTTTCTTACTCCTTATACCTCCTTCTTTCTTCACCTTTTACCTTTCTTAATCAAGAACCAAAGTGGGAATGAAGAGTTCAAGAGAACTCTGTGATCTTATACAACTCCCACTGCTGATTTCTATGAAAGAAGTATCAGCATACCTCAAATCAGAGTTAGTAGCTTTGAATTAAACCCGCAGCTTATCACTCTGCTGTAGTAGATCTATCAGTATTCTGGGCTTCCTCAGGAAGAACCGACAGAAATCCTGGCAGATTTCTTAAGGATTGCTGACATAGTACACAGTGAGGGAGTAGACCAAGAGGTCTACAGGTTATTACTCTTCCCTTTTGCTTTAAAGGATCAAGCAAAAAGGTGGTTGGAAACTTGGAAACAGTTATTGAACAAGTTTTTAAACTAATACTTTTCCCCAAGAAAGGTGACCCAGCTGAGACTGGACATCCAAGGCTTCAAACAAGGAGATGGTGAGTCTCTTTATGATGCTTGGGAGAGGTATAAGAGGATGCTAAGAAAATGTCCCACTGAAATATTTCCAGAATGGGTACAGTTGGACATCTTCTACTATGAGATTTCCATACACATGAGAAAGACCATAGGAGAGGCTCAAGAGCTTATTGAGACAGTTGCCACTAATCAAAATCTGTACTCATCTCCTGAGACCTCTATAAAAGGAGAGTTTAAGGTAGTAGTTACTGAACCTAAACCTCCAGAGCAGGATGGCCCATTGACTCAGCAACTACACGCCCCTATCCAACTGAGGAGTGGGAAAACTTTAAAAATCCAACCTCAGTATAATAAAAATGAAAAGCCCATGGAGGACAACCAGAAAGGTATTCTTCCTGGCATTAAACGCTAGAAACGGGTAGAGACTGGGCGTTCAAACGCCCAGGAAGGTAACTCTACTGGCGTTAAACGCCAAGAAAGGGGAGAGATTGGGCGTCCAAATGCCCAAGGGGACAGTAGCATGAGCGTTGAACACCCATGCAAGAGAGGTTAGTCGTTCAATGATAACAACCCTCTTAAGCTAACTAGTAACCCCCCCTTCCAACTCACATTACACTTGGTCTTCATCAACCAAGGTTGATGAATACAAGGTTAAGATGCCATATCCTCAGAAACTCTATCAAGAGGAAAGGGATAAATAGTTTGCCCGCTTTGCGGAGTATCTCAGAACACTAGAGATAAAGATCCTTTTTGCAAAAGCTCTTGAACATATACCTTCTTATGCAAAGTTCATGAAGGACATTCTAAGTCATTAGAAGGATTGGAGAGACACACAAACAGTCCTTCTCACTGAGGAATGTAGTGCAATCATTCAGAACAGCTTACTAGAGAAGCTTAAAGATCCTGGAAGCTTTATGATACCATGCACTCTAGGTGATGCCTGTACAAGGACAGCTATATGCGACCTTGGAGTAAGCATCAACCTAATACCTGCTTCTTTAATAAAGAAGCTATGTTTGACTGAGGAAGTCAAACTAACCCGCATGTGCCTTCAACTTACTAATGGGTCTATTAAGATACCATTAGGAGTAATAGAGGACATGATTGTCAAGGTTGGACTTTTTGCCTTTCCTACTAACTTTGTGGCATTGGACATAGAGGGACACAAGAGTGCATCTCTCATCCTAGGAAGACCTTTCCTAGTGACAAGACAAACCCTCATTGATGTTGAAAAAGGGGAAGTAACCCTAAGAGTCAATGAGGAGAAGTTCGTACTGAATGCTGTGAAGGCTATGTAGCATCCAGACATTCCTGAGTAATGCCTGAGCATTAAATTCATTGATTCCCTGGTGGAAGAAGTCAATGTGGCCGAAAGCTCCAAGGACATACTTGATGATATCTTCAATGATACTCAGCCTAATTCAGAGGAACCTCCGAAAACCTCTGAGGAAAAGGAGAAGCCTCCCAAGCTTGAGCTTAAGCCATTACCTCCTTCCTTGAAATATGTATTTCTAGGAGAGGGAGAGACCTATCCTGTGATCATAAGCTCTACATTAGAGCTACAGAAGAAAGAAGCACGAATTCAAGTGCTTAAAACACAAAGGGCCGCCCTTGCGTGGACTATAAGTGACCTTAAGGGCATTAGCCCTGCTCAATGCATGCATAAAATCATGCTGGAGGATAATGCCAAACTAGTGGTACAACCAGAGTGGCGATTGAATCCAGCCATGAAAGAAGTAGTGCAGAAGGAGGTCACTAAACTCTATGAGGCTTGGATTATTTATCCCATTTCTAACAACCCATGGGTGAACCCTGTCCAGGTTGTTCCTAAGAAGGGAGGAATGACACTGGTTTACAATGAAAAGAATGTATTGATCCCGAAAAGGATAGTTACAGGGTAGCATATGTACATTGATTACAGAAAACTCAATGACGCCACCAGGAAAGATCACTTTTCTTTACCCTTCATTGACCAAATGCTAGAAAGACTAGCACGTCACGCTTTTTATTATTTCCTGGATGGATATTTCGGATACAATCAAATAGGAGTAGATCCACAAGATCAAGAAAAGACGGCATTCACATCTCCTTCGGTCGTATTCACCTATAGACGAATGCCATTTGGCCTGTACAATGCACCTGCCACGTTTTAGAGATGTATGTTATCCATCTTCTCTGACATCATAGAGAAGTTCCTTGAAGTATTCATAGATGACTTCTCTATCTATGGAGACTCATATGACTTCTGTCTTGATCATCTAACCCTGGTCCTAAAAAGATGCCAAGAAACAAATCTAGTTTTAAACTGGGAGAAATGCCACTTCATGGTAACAGAAGGCATTGTTCTTGGGTATCAAATCTCAAACAAAGTGATAGAAGTGGATCAATCTAAGGTATAGGTGATCGAACTCTTACCTCCACATACTAGTGTTAAGGCTATCAGAAGCTTCCTAGGACATGCAGGCTTCTACAGGCGGTGCATAAAAGATTTTTCTAAAATTGCCAAACCCCTGTACAATCTCTTGGCCACTGATGTTCCATTCGTCCTTGACTAAAAATGCCTGCATGCCTTTAAAACTCTAAAGGTCAAGCTTGTCAGTGCTCCTATTATCTCTGCACCCAACTGGGATTCGCCATTCAAGCTAATGTGTGATGTAAGTGATCATGCAATTAGCGCAGTCCTAAGTCAAAGACATGACAAGCTTTTGCCTTTCATTTACTATGCTATTCGTGTTTTAAATGAGGCGCAGAAAAATTACACTACTACAAAAAAGGAGCTACTTGCAATGGTTTATGCCATTGACAAGTTTAGATCCTACCTAGTAGGATCTAAGGTCATTATTTATACTGACCATGCTGCTCTAAGATATTTATTCACTAAGCAGAATTCTAAACCCAGACTTATAAGATGTGTATTCCTCCTCCAAGAGTTTGATATAGAAATTAAAGACAGAAAAGGGGCAAAAAATTATGTGGCTGATCACTTGTCCCGGATTGAGCCAGTAGCAGGGACTTCTTCTCCCTCTACTGACATATCTGAATCCTTTCTAGATGAGCAAGTCTATGCCATCCGGACAGTACCTTGGTTTGCAAACATTGCAAACTACAAGGCTATACGGTTCATTCGCAAAGAGCTTTCCAGGGAGCAAGCCCAAAAACTCATGCCTGATGCCCGAAAACACTTTAAGAGATGCTCGGATGGAATAATCTGACGCTGTGTGTCTGAAGAAGAGGCACAGCAAATTCTATGGCATTGCCATAGCGTTGACTAAGGTACTCCAAAATGGCTTTTATTGGCCTACTCTCTTTAAAGATTCTTGAGAGTTTGTCCGTAACTATGATAGTTGCCAGAGGGCTGGCAACCTCCTTCATGGTCACAGAATGCCTCAACAAGGAATCTTAGAGAATGAGTTATTTGATGTATGGGGGATAGATTTCATGGGACCATTCCCGTCCTCATACTCAAACACCTACATCCTTGTGGCAGTAGATTACATGTCTAAATGGGTTGAAGCAATAGCAACACCCACTAATGATACTAATGTAGTGATGAAGTTCCTCCGAAAGAACATTTTCAGCAGGTTTGGTGTCTCCAAGACACTAATCAGTGATGGAGGAACTCATTTCTGCAACAGACAGCTAGATTCTATCTTATGCCGATACGAAGTTCGCCATAAAATAGCAACACCGTATCACCCCTAAACTAATGGGTAAGCTGAAGTCTCAAATAGAGAACTAAAGCGAATCCTGGAAAGGATAGTAAGTGCCTCTAGAAAGGATTGGGCTAGAAAGCTTGATGATGTTCTGTGGGCATAGAGAACAGCTTTCAAAACCCAATTAGAACTTCACCATATCAGTTAGTATATAGGAAGTCTTGTCATTTGCCAGTGGAACTAGAACACAAAGTCTATTGGGCTACTACGTTCATCAACTTTGATGCCAAAGTAGCAAGGGAAAAATGGCTGCTCCAACTAAATGAGTTGGATGAATTCCGTTTAGAAAGCATTTGAGAATGCAAAGATCTATAAGGAAAAGGCAAAGAGATGGCATGATAGGAAGATAGCTTCCAGAATCTTTAAACCAGAGCAAAAAATTCTGCTCTTCAATTCAAGGCTCAGATTATTCCCTTATAAACTCAAATCCCGCTAGAAGGGGACTGTATGTGATTACAAGAGTATCACCTTACGGACACATAGAACTTCAAGGAAAAGATCCTGAAAACAGGTTCACTGTCAATGGACAGATGGTCAAACATTACCTTGAAGGAGATATAGAGCCAGGAAGCTCAACACTGTTATTAAATTAAGTACAGTGAAGTCCAGCTAAAGACATTAAAGAAGCGCTTGTTGGGAGGCAACCCAACCTTACTCAACCATATTTATTTTATTTTTATTTTGTTTTTCTTTCAGTCTTAGAGTCATGATCATATGCATCTGCCAAGAGACAGAATTCACAGCAGTGAAAACAGAACACTCTGGAAAGAGTGTTAAAGTTAAACGCCAATGTAAAGAAGTAGGGAATTTGGAATTCCCTAGCCTTTCAGGACCAAGAGGTACCACAAAAGCTCCACCTACCCCACCTTCTTCCCCATTGATCATATTTGCTCAAGGACGAGTAAAACGCTTAAGTTTGGTGTTGCCAAAGCTTTGCTTTGTGACTTCTACCACTCTTAAGTATAGAAGAAGAGGATGGAGTAAACTAGAGAGCATGCACATGAGCCTGTGCAGCCGCCTCAACAAAAACAAAGGAGTGACATAGAAGAGACCAAGCATCACATTGGATCCTCGAGGAGGAGCATTAGCCACCATCATTCAGGTGGATTCGTTCTCTTTTACACCCCTTTCTATTTTATTTTTCTATTTTCTGTCTGTTTTATTATTTGTTCTCTTGTTCTAATTGCATGATCATTTGCATTGATGTCTTTAAGTTGTAATATATTTCATATATCTCTCACCTTGCTTAAATAAAAAATTTTTTTATTGAAAAGAATTGAGAGATGCATGAATTTCAAGTTTAAAATAAGATTAGTTTAATTAGTTTGATGTGGTGTCATTTGCTTTTGTTTTCTAAATGTATGAAATAAACAGTGCATATTTGAAGTTGAAATTTATGAATGTTGGCTCTTGAAAGAATAAGAAAAATGAAAAAATATTATTGATAATCTGAAAAATCTAAAAATTGATTCTTGAAGCAAGAAAAAACATCAAAAAGAAAAAGAAAAAGCTTGCATGCGAAAAAATAAAAAAAAAGAGAGAGAGAGAGAGAGAGAGTGGCAAATAAACAAATAAATAAATAAAAAGCAAGCAGAAAAAGCCAAAAGCTCTTTAAACCAAAATGCAAGAGCAAAAAGCCAGTAACCCTTTAAACCAAAGGGCAAGGGTAAAAAGGATCCAAAGGAATAAAATCCTGGCCTAAGCGGCTAAACCAAGGTGTCCCTAACCATGTGCTTGTGGCGTGAAGGTGTCAAGTGAAAAGCTTGAGACTGAGCGGTTAAAGTCGTGGTCCAAAGCAAAAAGAGTGTGCTTAAGAACTTTGGACACCTCTATCTAGGGACTCTAGCAAAGCTAAGTCACAATCTGAAAAGGTTCACCCAGTTAAAGTGTCTCTGACATTATTGTATCCGGTGGTAATATTGGAAAACAAGGTGCATAGGGTTATGGCCAAGACTCAAAAAGTTGTGTTCAAGAATCAAAATAAGCTTAACTAGGAGAGTCAATGATATCATCTAGATTCTAAGTTCCCAAAGATGCCAACATCTCTGACTTTCAATGGATAGTGAGATGCCAAAACTATTCAGAAGCAAAAAGCTACAAAGTCCAGCTCATCTTATTTTAACTAAGCTTCATTTGAAACTTAGAAATTTATTGTACCTTAATTTTCTTTTTTATCCTACCATGTTTTTAGTTGCTTGGGGACAAGCATCGGTTTAAGTTTGGTGTTGTTATGAGTGGATATTTTATACGCTTTTGACATCACTTTTATATAGTTTTTAGTAGTTTTTAGTTAATTTTTATTAAGTTTTTATAGGATTTAGTGTTAAATTCACACTTTTGGATTCTACTATTAGTTTTTGTATTTTTGTACAATTTTAGATATTTTCTGGCTGAAATTGGGGAGATGGAATAGAAGTCTGATTTAGAGATAGAGAGCTTGCTGTCTAGATATGACCTGCTTGCATTTGGAAGAGCTTTTCTAGAGCTACAGAAATTCACATGAAGCGCTCTCAACGGCTATAAAAAGCTGACTTCCAGAGCTTTCCAGCAATATATAATAGTTTATACTTTGCTTCGGATTAGAAGGCCCAAAACTGGTGTCTAACGACAGCTTTCTGCCCCCCTTCCAGGTGTCCAGCGCCCAAAGAGCAGAGCCCAGCATCCAAAGGCCCAGAGAGGACCCTCTAGCTGGCAATCCACACCTAAGAGACCTCAATGCACGTGGATCTCATTAAAACTCAGCCCAAACACTTACCAAGTGGGCCCCAAAAGTGGATTTTAGCACTAAATAGACTGTTTTGCCCTTACTAGTCATCTGTTTAGTATTTAAGGGCTTATGTTTATGTAATTCGGATTATCTTCAACCCTATTTTCATTTTAAATTGTCTTCTACCTTAGTATGAGCTTCTAAACTTCCTAGGTTGAGGAGAGGAGCCCTGTTTAGTCCTATGAATTAATAAGAGTACTATTGTTTCTTCTTCGATCCGTGTTTGATTAACTCAAAGATGTATATTCGTTCTTCATCACTATGAATGCATTGAACTGGCATAAGGTTATCACATTCTACATGGGTTTAGAGTGCATCTTTCATCAGACAATTATGAACCGCCAGCTTGAATATACATCTCTCAGACGGCTAAAACCAGTACGAGCTTCACCCTCAATCAGAATGGATCTGCACTAAACCTGTGATTCAAATCTAGAGGAGTATTGACAGTTGCTGAAACCAGTGTCAATCACATACAGCCTGCCATTGAAGAAAGACAAAGCAACTCTAACTCTCAACTCTAATCCTGTCAACTCTATTTCCATTCTCTGAAACACTTGTTTTACAAATATAAAGTTCAACATACAATCAACAACCTTCTGATTTTGCCTAACTAAGACCTGCAAGACACCCAAAAGCTTGCTTCAAGCCACAATCCTCATGGGATCGATCCTGACTCGCTCAGGTATTACTTGGATGACCCAGTGCACTTGTTGGTACTGCTCGCTGTACAAAAAGGTGTGGGGGTTTTGCGTACACACGCACCAATACTGAAGGTCGGCCTTTTCATTAGCAAAAGTATCAGGCTTATCGCTCTGGCGATCAGAGGGTTTGGATCGAGCGGTAATAGGGGTCGATGATGATATCGTCGACTAATTACCTTTACGGTGCATCTTAAAAAAGAGAAAAAGAATAAAATTCAGAGTCACAAGGTAAGTGGCACAAGAAGGCAATAGAGGAAGCAATTACAATGTAAACTTAGAGCAAATAAAAGCAAATTAGCACTTAATTGAGGAAAATATCATAAGAGTGTGGTATGATAAAGAAGAAGCAAATTGTGTATTTTAAATGTGCGCACGGTTAGAATATACACATTGGTCAGGTAAAATGGCAACCACACAATTAACAAGAAATCATGAGTTCCTCAATTAAGCGACCTCAGTTGCAAGCAAAGAATAAGCAAAAGTTAAAGCACAAATAAACTTAGGCAACCACAACTAAATTCAATTGAATTATGGAAATATTGGATATTGCAATTATGCAAGTGAATGCACAAAGTTAATATAAATTAGCACAACAAACAATAACCAATTCACTAGTGAAAAGAAAACTACTTATTTATCCTCAAAAATAATGAAATAATCACATGGATAAGGTACTTGTTGCAAAAAGGGATAAGCTAGAATCAAGTCAAGTCGCTCAAACAAATGCAAAGCATTCAAGAACAAGTACCTTGGTATGTGATTATATTGGTTTGAAAACCATGATGAACAAGTAATTCAATTCAATTCACTAAATTCAATATGCACTTGTTAAAAATTTCACTTAATATACAACCAAATGTAAAATTACCAAGTTGATTTGGTGCTAGAACTTAAAGCAACAAACAAGTACTTTATTGAAATTAGATCACAAATAACATCATAATCATTGAAAAGTGCACTATTATTAATTGGAATTCCAAACAAGGATATAGTTTATTGATTAGCGGATATTTTATATGCTTTTTGGGGGTAGTTTCATGTAGTTTTTAGTATGTTTTAGTTAGTCTTTAGTATATTTTTATTAGTTTTTAGGCAAAATTCATATTTCTGGACTTTACTATGAGTTTGTGTGTTTTTCTATGATTTCACGTATTTTCTGGCTGAAATTGAAGGATCTGAGCAAAAATCTGATTCAAGCTGAAAAAAGGACTGCTGATGCTATTGGATTCTGATCTCTCTGCACTCGGAATGGATTTTCTTGAGTTAGAGGAATCCAATTTGCGCGCTATCAATTGCATTTGAAATTAGACATCCAGGGCTTTTCAGCAATATATAATAGTCCATACTTTGGTCGAAGATAAACGACGTAAACTGGCGTTTGACGCCAATTCCATGTTCCATTCTGGCGTTAAACACCAGAAATAGGTTGCAAGTTGGAGTTAAATGCCAGAAATAGGTTACAACATGGCGTTTAACTCCAGAAACAGTCCAGGCACGTGAAAATTCAAGTCTCAGCCCCAGCACAAACCAAGTGGGCCCCAGAAGTGGATTTCTACACTATCTATCTCAGTTTACTCATTCACTGTAAACCTAGGTTACTAGTTTAGTATTTAAACAACTTTTAGAGATTTATTTTGTACCTCATGACATTTTAGATCTGAACTTTTTATCTTTGACGGCATGAGTCTCTAAACTCCATTATTGGGGGTGAGGAGCTCTGCTGTGTCTCGATGAATTAATGCAATTATTTCTGTTTTCTATTCAAACACACTTGTTTCTATCTAAGATATTCATTCGCACTTCAATATGAAGAAGGAGATGATCCATGACACTCATCACCATTCTCAACCTATGAACGCGTGCCTGACAACCACCTCCGTTCTACCTACGATTGAATGAGTATCTCTTGGATTCCTTAATCAGAATCTTTATGGTTTAAGCTAGAATCCATTGCCACCATTCTTGAGAATCCGGAAAGTCTAAACCTTGTCTGTGGTATTCCGAGTAGGATTCAGGGATTGAATCACTGTGATGAGCTTCAAACTCACAAAGGTTGGGCGTAGTGACAGATGCAAAAGGATCAATGGATCCTATTCCAACATGAGTGAGAATCGACAGATGATTAGCCGTGCGGTGACAGCGCACCTGGACCATTTTCACTGAGAGGACGGATGGTAGCTGATGAACGGATTTTTGATGGTTTAGAATTTCACAAATGAATTCTCGTTGCAAGTATAGTTCCTAAACTAAACAATAATATTTTCATACAAAAAGTTGTTTGTCACTAGTACAAACCCCTAAAATTTATAAACCAAAGTATTGGAACCTCGGGTCGTTCTCCCTAGGACTTACAATAAAGTGTCTTGTTATTGGTTGTGAGTTATTTTGGGATTTTTGAGATTTTATACAAGAAATATAAATGGCAAAGGAAATAAACTAACAACTAACAAAGCTCTTGGCAAGATATGAGAACTAGAAGTCCTATCCTAGTTATCCTCCTCAATTGTGATGAGAATTGTTCATTTCTCCCACTTAGTTAACCTCTAACCATGGAGGAAAGTCAAGTGGATGAATCAATTTGATTCCTCAAGTCCTAATCAACTCCTAAAGGAATGACTAGCTTTAGAGGCATTCAAATCAATTAGCAATCTCTAATTATCAATCAACAAAGGAATTAGATAACTCAAGAGTCACTAATCACTCTACCAAAGCCAAGAAGAACAAAATCTATACTAAAATCCAACCAAGCATTTCATCAAACACTTGGAAGGCACAAAAGAAAAGTATAGTAAATCACAACAAGAATGAATTCTAACTACAATTGAATACAAAGAATTAACAACAACAATCAAGGAAATCACAATTATCATGAATTACCTCAAATTGCATTATTTGAAAGAAAACAAAGAGAACAAGAGTATCTCAATTACAAAACCTAGAAACAAAATAAGAGAAATTACAACAAGAGGATAGGGATAGAAAGAAGAACCAAAGTGTAGCAATCATCAATTGAAGGTAGAAGTAGAAGGAGACTTGAATTAAACCTAGAACTACGAGATCCTAATCTAACCCTAATTCCTAATCCTAATTCTAGAGAGAAGAGAGAGCTTCTCTCTCTAACTCTAACTACTTCTAAAACTAAACTATGACTAATGATCAAAAGTATGAAAGTATGTTTATTCCCCCTTCAATCCCTGGCTTAAATAGCATCAGAAATGAGTTGGATTGGGCCCACAAGGCTTTAGAATTCGCTGGCCACGTTTTGCTTTAAGTGGGTCATGTGCCACCATCGGCGCGTCCGCGTATCGTGCGCGTGCGCGCCTCTATGCGCGATGAAACTATGGCAAATCTTATATCGTTTCAAAGCTCCGAATGTTAGCTTTCCAACCCAACTGGAACCGCATCAATTGGACCTCTGTAGCTCAAGTTATGGTCGTTTAAGTGCGTAGAGGTCGGCTTGACAGCTTTCCGGTTCTTTCATTTCTTCATGAGTTCTCCAACTTTACATGCTTTCTTTCTTCATTCCCTTGATCCAATCTTTGCCTCCTAAACCTTAAATCACTTAACAAACATATCAAGGCATCTAATGGAATCAAGGTGAATTAAATTTATTTATTTTAAGACCTAAAAAGCACGTTTTCACTCTTAAGCACAATTAAAGGAGAATATACAAAACCATGCTATTTCGTTGAATAAATGTGGGTAAAAGGTGATAAAATCCCCTAAATTAAACATAAGATAAGCCCTACAAATGGGGTTTATCAGTAGCCATTGACAATGGTGATCCACCAACACACAACTTGCCATAGAAGGAACCTTGCGTGCATGAAGAAGATGATAGTAGGAAAGCAGAGATTCAGAAGACAAAGCATCTCCAAAAACTCCAACATATTCTCCATTACTGCATAACAAGTATTATTTAATCCATGCTTTTATTTACTACCAATCAAAACTGAGATTTATTATTATCCTGACTAAGAGTTACAAGATAACCATAGCTTGCTTCAAGCCAACAATCCCCACAGGATTCGACCTTTACTCACGTAAGGTATTACTTGGATGACCCAGTGCACTTGCTGGTTAGTTGTGCGAAGTTGTGAAGAATTGTGATTTACAATTTCGTGCACCAAGTTTTTGGCGCCGTTGCTGGGGATTGTTCGAGTTTGGACAACTAACGGTTTATTTTGTTGCTTAGATTGGGAACAATTTATTTTGGTGTGTTTAGAGTCAATAGGTTTGAGTCTTATTATTTTTATTTTTAATTTTTAATTTTTAATTTTTCTTTTAGTCTAGTTTCTTGATTTAAGTTTGGTGTCAATTGCATGCTTTTTGTGTTCCTTCAATTTTTCAAAAATAGTTTCTCTCCGTTTAGTTCATGCATTTTTTGAATGTGTCTATTTTCTTCTGAAAGGTTGCTCCTTTGAGTCTTTCTTGTTAAAATCTTTTTCAAAAATAATTTTTCTTCGATTAAATCTTGTGTCAATTTTTAAGTGTTCTTGAGTCTTCTTTGCGTTTTGATCTTAAAATTTTTAAGTTTGGTGTTCCTTGGTGTTTTCCCTCCAAAATTTTTGAGAACAAGGAGCATTAGATCTAAAAATTTTAAGTCTTGTGTCTTTTGTGTGTTTTTCTCTTTCATTATAAAATTCAAAAATAAAAAAATATTTTCTAACTATTTTTAAGCAAATATTTCAAAATTTTTCATAAAAATTCAGATTTCAATTTCAAAATTTTATCTTATCATATCTTAGTTGTCAAGTTTTTTTAAAAAAATCATATCCTTTTTAAAATTTTTAAAAATCATATCTTTTTCAAAACTTCCTAACCACTTTTTCTCTCTCTTCATTTTTCAAAAATCCTCACCCATTTTTTATTTTATTTTATTTTATTTTATTTTATTTTATGTTTTTAATTTTTGTTTTCTAAAAAAAAATTTTAATACTATTTGAATCTCCAATTCACAACATCTCCCTTTCTCCATCATGGACCTAAGTGGAAATGAACAGTCCAGAAGGACTCTGGGTTCATATGCTAACCCCACTATTGCTTCATATGGGAGTAGTATCTGTATACCCTCCATCAGAGTCAGTAGTTTTGAGTTGAATCATCAGCTCATTATCATGGTGCAGCAAAGTTGCCAGTATTCCGGTCTTCCACAGGAAGAACCTACAGAGTTTCTGGCACAGTTTTTACAAATTGCTGACACAGTACATGATAAGGAAGTAGATTAGAATGTCTATAGATTATTACTATTTCCATTTGTTGTAAAAGACCAAGCTAAGAGGTGGTTAAATAACCAACCTAAGGCTAGCATAAGGACATGGAAACAGCTGTCAGAAAAATTCCTGAATCAATATTTCCCTCCAAAACGGATGACACAGCTAAGGCTGAACATCCAAGTCTTTAAACAATGAGATAATGAATCTCTTTATGATGCCTGGGAGAGATACAGAGAGATGCTAAGAAAATGCCCCTCTAAAATATTTTCAGAGTGGGTACAGTTAGACATCTTCTATTATGGGCTTACAAAGAAAGCTCAGATGTCTTTGGACCACTCAGCTGGTGGATCTATACACATGAGAAAGACAATTGAAGAAGCTCAAGAGCTCATTGATACAGTTGTCAGAAATCAGCATCTGTGCCTAAGTAGTGAGTCTTCCATGAAAGAAGAGGCAAAAACAGTAACTGCTGAACTCAGTCCTGCAGAACAAGTTACTGAATTCAATCAGCAATTAGATTTTCTAACAAAACGGCTAGCCGAATTCAAGGAGATACTATAAGACACGAGAATGGCTACATGAATATGGAAGTACAGTTGAAGCAAACAAAACAGCAGTTATCAAAACAAATAACAGAAGAGTGCCAAGCAGTTCAATTAAGAAGTGGGAAAACATTAAACACCTCACCTCAAAGCAGCAGGAAGCCAAGAAATGAACAAACTGCTACCCAAAATCCTTCTGAGGATAGTAAGCGCCCAGAGAGGAATAATTCTGGCGCTCAAACGCCAGAAAAGGGTGGAGAGCTGGCGTTAAACGCCCAACCCATGCTCAATTCTGGCATTCAAACGCCACAAACAGGCAAGGATTTAGTGTTAAACGCCCAAGGGAAGCTCAGTTCTGGCATTCAAACGCCAGAAATAGGTAAGGAGTTGGCGTTAAATGCCAATTTAGCTTCCGATCCTGGCGTTCAAATACCACTGAGGGATCAGACACATACAAGTGTTGATAGCAATCCCTCTAAGAAGGCTTTCCCAACCACCTCTGTAGGAAATAAACCTGCTACAACTAAGGTTGAGGAATACAAAGCCAAGATGCCTTATCCTCAGAAACTCTCCAAGCGGAGCAGTATAAGCAATTTGCCCACTTTGCAAACTATCTCAGGACTCTTGAAATAAAGATTCCGTTTGCAGAGGCACTTGAGCAAATACCCTCTTATGCTAAGTTCATGAAAGAGATCTTGAGTCATAAGAAGGAGTGGAGAGAAATTGAAAAAGTTTTCCTCACTGAAGAATGCAGTGCAGTCATTCTAAAGAGCTTACCAGAAAAGCTTAAAGATCCCGGAAGCTTCATGATACCATGCACATTAGAGGGTACTTATACCAAGAAAGCTCTATGTGATCTTAGAGCAAGTATCAACCTAATACCTGCATCCACTATCAAAAAGCTTGGTTTGACTGAAGAAGTCAAACCAACCAGGATATGTCTCCAACTTGCTGATGGCTCCATTAAATACCCATCAGGCGTGATTGAAGACATGATTGTCAAGGTTGGGCCATTTGCCTTTCCCACTGACTTTGTGGTGCTGAAAATGGAGGAGCACAAGAGTGCAACTCTCATTCTAGGAAGATCTTTCCTAGCAACTAGACAAACCCTCATTGACGTCCAAAAAGGAGAGTTAACCCTGAGAGTCAATAAGGACGAGTTTAAGTTGAATGTTGTCAAAGCTATGCAGCATCCAGACACCCCAAACGACTGCATGAGCATTGATATTATTGACTCTCTGGTGGAAAAGGTCAATATGACTGAGAGTCTCGAATCATAGCTAGAGGATATCTTTAAAGATGTTCAGCCTGATCTGGAGGAACCAGAGAGAATAATAGAACCTCTGAAAATCCCTCAGGAAGAGGAGAAACCTCCTAAACCCGAGCTCAAACTATTACCACCATCCCTGAAATATGCATTTCTGGGAGAAGGTGACACTTTTCCTGTAATCATAAGCTCTACCTTAGAGCCACAGAAAGAGAAAGCACTAATTCGAGTGCTGAGGACACATAAGACAGCTCTTGGGTGGTCCATCAGTGATCTTAAGGGCATTAGCCCAGCCAGATTCATGGACAAGATCCTATTGGAGGATGACGTTAAGCCAGGGGTTCAACCACAGAGGCGGCTGAATCCAGCCATGAAGGAGGTGGTGCAGAAGAAGGTCACTAAATTACAAGAGGCTGGGATTATTTATCCTATTTCTGATAGCCCCTAGGTAAGCCCTGTCCAAGTCGTCCCTAAGATGGGTGGCATGATAGTGGTTTATAATGAAAAGAATGAACTGGTTCCTACAAGAACAGTTATAGGGTGGCGTGTGTGTATTGATTACAGAAGGCTCAATATAGCTACCAGAAAGGATCATTTTCCTTTACCAGTCATAGACCAGATGCTAGAAAGACTAGCAGGTCATGATTACTACTGCTTTTTGGATGGATATTCAGGTTATAACCAAATTACAGTAGATCCCCAGGATCAAGAGAAAACAGCATTCACATGTCCATCTGGAGTATTTGCATACAGAAGGATGCCATTTGGTCTGTGCAATGCACCTGCAATCTTTCAAAGGTGCATGCTCTCTATTTTCTCTGATATAGTGGAAAATTTCTGGAAGTCTTCATGAATGACTTTTTAGTATTTGGAGACTCATTCGGCTCCTGTCTTGACCATCTAGCACTTGTTCTAAAGAGGTGCCAAGAGACTAACCTGGTTTTAAACTGGGAGAAATGTCACTTTATGGTAACTGAAGGAATTGTCCTTGGGCACAAAATTTCGAACAAGGGAATAGAGGTGGATCAAGCTAAGGCAGAGGTAATTGAAAAATTACCACCACCTGCCAATGTTAAGGCAATCAGAAGCTTTCTGGGTCATGCAGGATTCTATAGGAGGTTTATTAAGGATTTTTCGAAAATCACAAACCCTCTGAGCAATCTACTGGCTGCTGATACAACATTTGTCTTTGACAAAGAGTGTTTGCAGGCCTTTGAGACTCTGAAAGCTAAGGTTGTCACAGCACTAATCATTTATGCACCAAACTGGGCATTACCATTCGAACTAATGTGTGATGCCAGCGACCATGCCATTGGTACAGTATTGGGACAAAGGCATGATAAGCTTCTGCACGTCATTTATTATGGCAGTCGTATTCTAAATAATGCGTAGAAGAACTACACAACCACAGAAAAGGAATTGCTTGTAGTGGTTTATGCCATTGACAAATTCAGATCATATTTAGTAGTATCAAAAGTGATTATGTACACTGACCATGCTGCTCTTAAATATCTACTCACAAAGCAGGATTCAAAACCCAGGCTCATAAGATGGGTGTTGCTTCTGCAAGAGTTTGATATAGAAATAAGAGACAGAAAAAGGACAGAAAATCAAGTAGCCGATCACCTGTCCCAGATAGAACCAGTAGCAGGAGCGTCCCTCCCACCTACTGAGATCTTTGAAACCTTTCCGGATGAGCAATTATTTGCTATTCAGGAAGCTCTGTGGTTTGCAGACATTGCAGACTAGATTAAAAGCTCAGCAATAGTCCAGCTAAAGACAGTAAAGAAGCGCTTGCTGGGAGGCAACCCAGTCATGAGTTTATTTTATTTGTAATTTTAATTCTAAATTAGATAATACATTTCTGTGAATGATACAGAGAAATAAAGGTTCTGGACATAAAGCAGAGGAATCACAGAGAAAAGGACATCACTAGCGCAAAGACGCCAGTAAGGAAGGTTTCTGGCGTTTAACGCCAGAAATAAGCAGCAAGTGGGCGTTAAACGCCCAAAACAAGCAACTATTGGGCGTTAAACGCCCAAAACAAGCAAGGACTGGGCGTTAAACGCCCAAAGGAAGCATCTCCTGGGTGTTTAACGCCAGGATTGTGGGAAGGAGGTAAATTTCATTTCACTTCAAATTTTTTCCATTTTTCATGTTTCAATTCATGATTTCTTGCATGAACATGTTACAAATTCTCATCTTTCAACTTCGAAATGCAAAAAAATCTTAATCCTAAAAATATTTATTCATTATTCTTCAATCTCTTTTCAAATCTTTTTCAACTCATCATATCATCTTTTCAAAATTAGATTTATCTTTTTCAAATCCTCATCATATCTTTTGAATTTGAAAATTGCATCTCTTGCATATCATATTTATCTTTTGCAAATCATATCTTTTATCATATCTTTTTCAAAATTTTTGAACCCCACCCACCTCTCCTCCACAATTCAAAATTGCCTCTCCTTCTATTCCTCTCTCTTCCTTTCTTTTGCTTGAGGATAAGCAAACCTCTAAGTTTGGTGTGTTCTTCCATGATCACTAAGCTAAAACTCATCAAGATCATGGTACCTAAGGGAAAACAAACCACTTCAAGAGGTAAGAAAGAGAATATTCCAAAACCACTTTGGAATCAAGAGAAGTTCTTAACCAAAGAACATGCAGACCATTACCACAAAATAATGGGTCTGAGATCAGTGATCCCGAAAGTTAAATTCGATCTGAAAGAAGACAAATATCCAGAGATCCAAGAGCAGTAGAATCAAGACAGCATGATTTGCAAACTAATAAAGAACAAGAGAAGCAAGGGCGTGAACTGAAGGAACTGAAGCGTCAGAAGCTATCTCTTGAAGGGCCAAGCACCCCACAGACTAAAGGAGCATCCACCTCCCAAAATAAAGGTCGTTGAGTCCTAATCTTAGCCTTAACTCTGTGATAATTGTTCTTATTAGGAATTCACCTTAGAAGTTATATATGAGTAGTAGTAATTAGTATCTTTATTCTGATTTTATCTCCAATTAAGCTATAATTTATTTTTCTCATCATCAAACATGAATAAAATAGCAGATTTTTAGAATAAGGAGGCAATATTTTTTTGAGTTTTTAATAAAAAAAATTCAAATTATTTATATCTGGTGGCAATACTTTTTGTCTTCTGAATGAATACCTAAATAGTGCATAATTTTGATAGTGGAGTTTATGAATGTTAAATCTGTTGGCTCTTGAAGGAATGATGAACAAGAGAAATGTTATTGATGATCTGAAAAATCATGAAATTGATTCTTGAAGCAAGAAAAAGCAGTGAAAAACAAAGCTTGAAAAAAAAGAGAAAAATAAAAAGCAAGCAGAAAAAGCCAATAGCCCCTTAAACCAAAAGGCAAGGGTAAAAAGGATCCAAGGCTTTGAGCATCAATGGAAAGGAGGGCCTAAAGAAATAAAATCCTGGCCTAAGCGGCTAAATCAAGTTGTCCCTTACCATGTGCTTGTGTCATGAAGGTCCAGGTGAAGAGCTTGAGATTGAGTGGTTAAAGTCGTGATCCAAAGCAAAAGAGTGTGCCTAAGAACTCTGGACACCTCTAACTGGGGACTTTAGCAATGCTGAGTCACAATCTGAAAAGGTTCACCCAGTTATGTGTCAATAACATTTATGTATCTGGTGGTAATATTGGAAAACAAGATGCTTAGGGTCACAGCCAAGACTCATAAGTAACTGTGTTCAAGAATCAACATATTAAAATAGGAGAACCAATAACATTATCTGAATTCTGAATTCCTATGGATGCCAATCATTCTGAATTTCAAAGGATAAAGTGAGATGCCAAAACTGTTCGGAAGCAAAAAGCTACTAATCCCGCTCATCTAATTAGAATCTGAGCTTCACTTAAAACTCTGAGATATTATTGCTTCTTGATTTCTCTTTATCCTATTTTATTTCTCTAGTTGCTTAGGGACAAGCAACAGTTTAAGTTTGGTATTGTGATGAGCGGATATTTTATACACTTTTTGGGGGTAATTTCATGTATTTTTTGTATGTTTTAGTTTGTTTTTAGTATATTTTTATTAGTTTTTAGGCAAAATTTATATTTTTGGACTTCACTATGAGTTTGTGTGTTTTTCTGTGATTTCAAGTATTTTCTGGCTAAAATTGAAGGATCTGAGCAAAAATCTGATTCAGGCTGAAAAAGGACTGCTGATGCTATTGGATTCTGACCTCCCTGCACTCGGAATGAATTTTCTGGAGCTACGAAAGTCCAATTGACACGCTTTTAATTGCGTTGGAAAGTAGACATCCAGGGCTTTCCAGCAATATATAATAGTCCATACTTTCCTTGAAGATAAATGACGTAAACTGGCGTTTGACGCCAATTCCATGTTCCATTCTGGCGTTAAACGCCAGAAACAGGTTGCAAGTTGGAGTTAAATGCTAGAAACAGGTTACAACCTGGCGTTTAACTCCACAAACAGGTGAGGCACGTGAAAAGAAGAATTCTTAGCCCCAGCACACACTAAGTGGGCCCCAAAAGTAGATTTTTACACTATCTATCTCAGTTTACTCATTCTCTGTAAACCTAGGTTACTAGGTTAGTGTTTAAACAACTTTTAGAGATTTATTTTGTGCCTCATGACATTTTAGATCTGAACTTTTTATCTTTGACGGCATGAGTCTCTAAACTCCATTGTTGGTGGTGAGGAGCTCTGCTGTGTCTCGATGAATTAATGCAATTATTTCTGTTTTCAAACATGCTTGTTTCTATCTAAGATATTCATTCGCACTTCAATATGAAGAAGGTGATGATCCGTGACACTCATCACTATTCTCAACCTATGAACGCGTGCCTGACAACCACCTCCGTTCTACCTTCGATTGAATAAGTATCTCTTGGATTCCTTAATCAGAATCTTCGTGGTATAAGCTAGAATCCATTGGCAGCATTCTTGAGAATCCGGAAAGTCTAAACCTTGTCTTTGGTATTCTGAGTAGGATTCAAGGATTGAATGATTGTGACGAGCTTCAAACTCACAAAGGTTGGGCGTAGTGACAGACGCAAAAGGATCAATGGATCCTATTCTAACATGAGTGAGAACCGACAGATGATTAGCCGTGCAGTGACAGTGCACCGGGACCATTTTCACTGAGAGGACGGATGGTAGCCATTGACAACGGTGATCCACCAACACACAGCTTGCCATAGAAGGAACCTTGCGTGCGTGAAGAAGATGACAGTAGGAAAGCAGATATTCAGAAGACAAAGCATCTCGAAAAACTCCAACATATTCTCTATTACTACATAACAAGTATTATTTAATCCAGGCTTTTTATTTACTACCAATCTAAAATGAAATTTATTATTATCCTGACTAAGAGTTATAATATAACCATAGCTTGCTTCAAGCCAACAATCCCCGTGGGATTCGACCTTGACTCACGTAAGGTATTACTTGGACGACCCAGTGCACTTGCTGGTTAGTTGTGCGAAGTTATGAAGAATTATGATTTACAATTCCGTGCACCATTTATGACATATAGTGGCCACAATATATGAATCATACATAAATTTTATTAAGGGAATTTAACAAACAGTTGCTATGCAATCCATATATTTAACAAATTCAAGCCAATTTCAGTAGCATTCAATCCAATAAGCAGCAAACAATACATGCAATCCAATTAACTAACAACTAACAATCTAAACCTAATATGATTACTAAAATCAAAAATAAAATACAATTAGAACTAATTAAAAGTAACTAGGAGCGTAAACATAAATGGAACCTGAGTTAATGAGAAGTGAAGAATGGAAAGAGGGAGGTTGTAGTGCTGCACTAGAATGAGAGAGAGACGCAAGCTGGCTTGCTAGAGTAGGGGCAAAGCTCGAATAAAAATAGAAATGGAGGGGAGAAAGGAAGAAGAAAAAGAGAGAAAGAGAGAGGTGATATGGTGGTGGGGTCGGCGCCAGTGGCAACAAGGTAACAGGTGGAGGGTGGTGAGTGGTGGTGTGTTAGGTTAGGGTAATAGAGGGTAATGGGGTCAAGGAAGAAAGAAGGGGGTTGGGTTAACGCGTGTTTAGGGTGATGTTCAAATCCCACGCGCAAAATGAGGTTTGTGCGTACGCACAGCATGCGCATGCACAACCATGTGCATACGCACTTGGCAAAGAGGTTGAAAACGTTATATGTGCACGCATAGCAGTGTGCGTACGCTCAAAAGTCTATTTTTAAGGGAAAAGTCACGTGTTCCTGCGCACAGACGTGTGCGTGCATACGCAGTAGGGGGTTGAAATGAAGGTTACGTACGCAACTTTACAGCGTACGCGAAGGTCAATGGAATTGGAGTATGTGTCCGTATGCATAGGTGTGTGCCCCTGCACAAAACTCTGTTTTTGAACATTTTAAAGCCCTTAAAGGTACCAAACATGATGTTCAACATAGTTTTTCAACCCCCAAAACATATTTTTCCTTAAAAACACATGATCCAAACTAAAATCTAATCAAACTAAGCCTAAAATTTAACTAAACTAAGCTAACTAAGAGAAGCAAGATTCAATGAACAAAAGCTAAAAGCAAAGAGAAGTTAGAAGGATGTTACCATGGTGGGGTGTCTCCCACCTAGCACTTTTATTTAGTGTCCTTAAGTTGGACACTTGATGAGACTCTTGTCAAGGCAGCTTATGCTTCCATTCCTCCTTGAATCTCCACCCATGTTTGCATTTCCATTGTCCTCCGGGATCCTAAATGAAGCACATAAAGCTCTCAAAAAGCTCCAAGCAAGTACTAAGAACCCTAGATTGTTGATCATTAATGCTTATACCTAGGATCCCAAACTCTAGCTTCCCGTTCACCTTCTTGTTGATCTCTATGCCTCAATTTGGATGAACAACCTCTTGAATTTCTATTAAAGCACCCAAATAAACCCCGAATCCTCTCAATTCAGTCTTGCACCACGCTTGGACTCCAAGTATTGATTTGGCCTCCTTGATAAGCTTTGGGCTCTTTTGGCAACCAACATCCTTTTTTCCATCATCTAACACTCCAAGAAGGACTTAAGTTGGTGATTCGTTTCCAAAAGAGCATATTGATATGGGCTGATGAAGTTCATTGGTGAAATTTTCACCCACTCAAATTGCACTTGGAATGGAGTTACTCTCCTAGTTTCTTGCATGAAGACCTCCACTTCTTGGTTATCAACTTCTTCCTCATACTCATCTTCTTCCTCACCAACCTCTTCTAGCTCTTCCCCATTACTCAAATCATAACTTGGACGTTGCGTTAAGTCTACATCAACATCCCTTTCAAATTCAATGGGAGAAGTTTCTTCAAGATCATTGAGGGGATTGATCAATATGGACAAAAAATCATTAATGATGAAATCCACTTTCCGATCAATATCCCTCAATTCTCCATTTACCTCTTTCGGTTCATTTATCTCACTTTCCTCCTTGTGTTACGATTCATGCCTTAGCTCATCTTCTTCCACTTGAGCTTGCAAACTTTCCCTCACCCCACACTCCCCACATGAGATTGATTCCTCACATTTACCCACGAAATTGCTTTGGTTGTGGCATGAACGTGGCAAGACTAACCGGGTTAAGATTTCGGCCAATGTAGCCGTAATATGCTCTTGCTTCTTTTGGAATTCCTCTTGTTCTTGAACAAAGGCTAAAAGTTCTTCTTCTATGGATTGGTCCATATGTGGAAATGGGGCTTAGATTGATGATGGTTGAAAAAGAGAATCATAAGGATAAGGATCTTAGCTTTGTACATAGGGAGGTGGTAAAGTATAGAGTTGGTGATAAGATGAATAAGTATTTGGATTCTATAGATGTGGATGGTGGTAGTGGTGTGATGCTTGAAGATTTGGTGATTGATAATTATGTTGGGGGCAAGGATCTTAAGGGTATGGTGGTGGAAGTTCATAAATAAAGTGAGACCCACCATATCCTTGGTTTGGATATGCATCATTAGGAAGGTTATGCTCATTGTGACATGGAGGATGTTGTTTTCATGAGGGTTACTCAAATTCATACGGCTCCTCTCTCAATTAGTTTTCCC
Organism: Arachis stenosperma; assembly: GCF_014773155.1. Taxonomy (NCBI): domain Eukaryota; kingdom Viridiplantae; phylum Streptophyta; class Magnoliopsida; order Fabales; family Fabaceae; genus Arachis; species Arachis stenosperma. The sequence goes on along the minus strand of NC_080385.1, from coordinate 61,108,268 downwards.
ATCCCATAATGCAACCCGAAGTTGAATTATCATTCCCTATAATATAAGCACAACCATACTCCAAGCAAAGAGGGTGATAACTCATAAAGAACATAGAAAATAAAAATAAAAGACATCAATTGTGTAGTCCCCCGGCAACAGCGCTAAAAACTTGATAAAGAGAATTAATGTCGGTTTAGAATTTTCACAAAAAGAATTTCATTTCAAGCATAGTCTAAACCAACAATTAACTTTCAATCAAAGTTTAAAAGATTATCACAATACAAACCAAAACAACCGAGAGTTTTAATTCCTGGGTTGTCTTCTCTCGGACTAGCAATTGAGTGCACACATTTGGTTGTGAAATTGAGGGTTCAAGCATAGAATGAAAATTAAAGAAACTAGATATTAAATGACTAAAATTAACAAACAAGCAATACAATGAAATAAACAAGCAAGAATATAAACAACTACCAAGCTAGCATTAGATCAAAAGATAATTAATGCAAATTGAAGAAGATTGATGCAACAAAATAGTGAAAATGGAGTGCAATGCATAAAAGAACCTTGACTTGGGATTGAGAGTTAAGGAATCATATCCTTGTCATAACCACACCTATGGCAATTATAATGAGTTAATCCCACTTTGTTAACCCCTAACATCGAGGAGTAAGTCAAGTGAGCATAATTGGCCTTAATCCACAAATTCTACCTAACTTACTAATTAACTTAGTAAAAAGCTAGTGTTAGTGGAAACAAGAGCAACGAACAACCCAAAATTATCACTAAATGTCAAACATTATGACTCTAATATCCTAGGTACTCAAATCACAAGCCAAGGAGTGAAACTCTACTCAATAATCATAATTGGCATTTTCACAAACACTTAGTAGGCATAAAAGCAAAACATAGCAAATTGTAAAAGATAAAGAAAACTATAACCAATCTATGAACATAATCAACAATAGCAACTCAATCAAACATATATAATGCATAAAATATCAAATTCATTAACAAGAGACTCAAGAAATTAAAAGTAGATATATCAATAAAATAACTTCAACTATAAGAAAGTAAGAGTAAATGTAGTTTAGTTAAAGAGAGAATTAAATATTACTTACAAAAGGAGCAAGCTATAATCCAAGATCAAAATTGTAAATGTAAAGTCTACTGTAAACCCTAATTAAAACCTAAGAGAGAATCCTAAGAGGAAAACTATTCTAAACCCACTCCTACTCCTATAATGTTGTGTATCTTATGTATTTTCATAACACGTTTGTATTGGTATGTTGTTCCTTTGATATAGATTCTATTTCGGCTTCAAGATCTCCAAAATTGGGCCAAATGGCCCTCAAAATTGCGAGCCACGTGACATTCTAAATGAGTCACGAGCTAGGACTTGTGCGTACGCACACTACAGTGTGTTTAGCTCCGTAGTTTCTTCATGTGTTCTCCCATTTTGCAAGTGATGAGCGGATATTTTATACGCTTTTTGGGGGTAATTTCATGTAGATTTTAGCATGTTTTAATTAGTTTTTAGTTAAATATTATTAGTTTTTAGGCAAAAATCATATTTCTGGACTTTACTATGAGTGTGTGTATTTTTCTGTGATTTCAGGTATTTTCTGGCTGAAATTGAGGGAGCTGAGCAAAAATCTGACTGAGGCTGAAAAAGGACTGCTGATGCTGTTGGATCCTGACCTCCCTGCACTCGAAATAGATTTTCTGGAGCTACAGGAGTCCAATTGGCGCGCTCTCAACGGCGTTGGAAAGTAGACATCCAGGACTTTCCAGCAATATATAATAGTCCATACTTTGCGCGAGAATAGACGACGTAACTTGGCGTTGAACGCCAAGTACATGTTGCTGTCTGGAGTTAAACGCCAGAAAAACGTCATGATCCGGAGTTGAACGCCCAAAACACGTCATAACCTGGAGTTTAACGCCAAGAAAGGCCTCTACTCGTGGATAGCTTTAGTCTCAGCCCCAGCACACACCAAGTGGGCTCCAGAGGTGGATTTCTGCACCAATTATCTTAGTTTACTCATTTTCTGTAAACCTAGGTTACTAGTTTACTATTTAAACAACTTTTAGAGACTTATCTTGTACCTCATGACATTTTCAGATCTGAATTACATACTTTTGACGGCATGAGTCTCTAAACTCCATTGTTGGGGGTGAGGAGCTCTGCAGCTTCTCGATGATTTATCACAATTCCTTTGTTTTCCATTCAAACACGCTTGTTCTTATCTAAGATGTTTATTCGCGCTTAATTGTGAAGAAGGTGATGATCCGTGACACTCATCACCTTCCTCAATCCATGAACGTGTGCCTGACAACCACCTCCGTTCTACATCAGACTGAATGAATATCTCTCAGATTCCCCAACAGAATCTTCGTGGTATAAGCTGGATTGATGGCGGCATTCATGAGAATCCGGAAAGTCTAAACCTTGTCTGTGGTATTCCGAGTAGGATTCCGGGATTGAATGACTGTGACGTGCTTCAAAATCCTGAGGGCTGGGCGTTAGTGACAGACGCAAAAGAATCAATGGATTCTATTCCAACCTGATTGAGAACCAACAGATGATTAGCCGTGCTGTGACAGAGCATAGGAACGTTTTCACTGAGAGGATGGGAGGTAGCCATTGACAACGGTGACACCCTACATAGAGCTTGCCATGGAAGGAGCCTTGCGTGTGTTGAAGGATTTCAAGGAAGAGTTGAAGTCAAAGGACAAAGCATCTCCAAAACTCCAACATATTCCACAGTCCTTTATAAACAAATAACTCTATTGTTCAAGTAATAACTATTTATTTTATGCCCTTTTTCTTTATTAAAATACAAGGCTAAAGAATCCTATTGGTATCCTGACTAAGATAAATAAAATAAATATTGATTGCTTCAAGCCAATAATCTCCGTGGGATCGACCCTTACTCACGTAAGGTATTACTTGGACGACCCAATGCACTTGCTGGTTAGTTGTGCGAATCACAAATTCGTGCACCAAGTTTTTGGCGCCGTTGCCGGGGATTATTGAGTTTGGACAATTGAAGGCTTATTTTATTTCTTAGATTAGGAATAATTTATTTTTATTTTTTATTGTTATAGAGTCATTAAATCTTGATAGGATAGTTTCTTTTCAAAAATTTCCATCACTGATTAACACTCTAGGGATACCAAATCTGCTGAAGGTGTGTTTCTGGAGGAATTTTAACACTGTTTTAGTGTCATTGGTGGGTGTTGCAATAGCCTCCACCCATTTGGATACATAATCCACTGCCACCAGAATATAAGTGTTTGAGTATGATGGTGGGAAAGGTCCCATGAAGTCAATATGATGCTTAAATTAAAATATCCGCTCATCAGCAAGCTTTCCTTCCACTTCTACCAAACCATTCTTGCCCATTGGACCTGAAATAACTCAACAAAATATATCATGACATCAAATGGAATAAAAGTGAAATCAAATTAATTTAAGCATAAAAAAGTATGTTTTTACAATTAGGAGCAATTTAGAGAGAAATTACCAAAGTATGCTATTCAAGTAAATAAATGTGAGTTTATGTGATGAAATCCACTCAATTCAAGCCAAAATTTACCATCAACTCTGGACTCATCAAAGAAAAAGAGCTGTGAGAGACTACAATAGAGAAGAAGGGCAAACCTGTACCACCGTCATCGTCGTGCACCGTCGTTGCCTTTGGAGTTGATTGGAGCTGCCGGCGCAGCAACTGCCCAGAGTTGCCACTGCTGCCGCCATTATTGTGGAAGGAAGTTGTTGTCGAGCTATGCGCCATTCCTTGCTAGTGCTGCTGCTAGATGTCTAGAGAGGAAGCTTGCCATCGCTAACCCAGTAGAGGAGAGAATAAACAAAAAAGGGGAAAAGATAGTGAAATACGGCAGAAGAGGTGTCTCCCCTGTCCCTGCAGTTGTTGTGCTTCGGGTCATTGGGAAATGAGACTATTGTCATCGAAAAATGCCATCAAAAATGTCCAAACTCGTTCGAAGTACAGTTCTTTCCCCATTCTGGTTAGAATCTATTTCATGCTTCTTTAATTTACAATGTTTCCACTATTATCCACCGTTATTATTGTGCTTGTTGCTCCATTGTTGATGAGTTCTGTTTTGCTCTAATCTCTGTCGATTTGCCATCTTTTTCTGGAGCTATTGTTGTTGCTGATAGTCACTTCTATGGTTGCCATATATCTCTGGATTATATGAATGTTATTGCCATTGGTCTAGTCGCATAGTTGAGTCACATTAAGGTAGGAGATGTTTGTTTTACAAATTCGGAATGCTTGGAAAGTTTAGAAAATATGTGCATTTGAGTTGATGAGCATTTTTTGGCTTGATTATCTCTATTAAAGTTTGATTAATTCAATTTTGATAATTTAAGATTATTTTTCGTAAGTGATTGTAATCGATAATGGTGCACGAAATTAAAACTCGCACAACTTAACCGGCAAGTGCACCGGGTCATCCAAGTAATACCTCAGGTGAGTGAGGGTCGATCCTACGAGGATTGTCGGATTGAGCAAGCAATAGTTATCCTATTGCACTTAGTCAGGCAAATAGTAAAGGATGGTTGTTGTTGAAAATGCATAAACAAATAAATAAGAAAAGCAAAGGTTTGGTATAAAACAATGATGAGAAAATAGTTAAGGTCTTAAAGATGTTTATCTTTCCAGATTAAAACTTCTTACTAACTATTTTAACAATGAACGATTCATTCTATAGAAAACTGAAAGTGATTAAACCCTAATCCCTTAGTGATTTAATCTCCTCTAATCCTCATCAAACGCCACTCCCGTGGTCATTCAATTTGAATTGGAGGGTGAAGTTCAAAAAGCTAGTTTATACCACAAAGGCCCTAATCACCCCAGATCCTGGCTGAACAGATGTTGCTTGTCTCCAACTGGTTGTGGATTAACCGTCTAGGAGGTGTGTTCTCAAGTTGTAGTTCAAGCGATCTCTCTCGAGAATCACAAGAACTCATGTAGAAAAATGGTCATACTCCCGTTCAACCCAATTTCATTAGATTAAGAATGAAAACACACCTTAGCATTGAATCAAACAGATATAAAAATAGAAAAATAATAATCTTAATCCATAGAAATAAATAGAGCTCTTAACCTTGACTAGGAAGTTTAGTTGCTCATAACTTACAGAGAAAAAAGGGTTCTGAAAAGGTGCAGAAGGAAGATGATCCTAAACCTAATTGATCTCTTCCTTTAAATACTAACCTAATAATAAATACTAAACCTGAAAGATATTATTTTAAATTAAATATTACAAAGATAAAATAAGATAAAACTATTAAGTGCTAAATCCATTTGGAGGCCCAATAGTGTGCAACTCGAACTGCAGGCTGCCGTTCAGCGCCAGGATTGGACGTTGAATACCAGAGAAGGAAGCTTGCTTTCTGATCTCTTACCCCCCTTGCTGGCATTGAACGCCAGGTGGGCGTTCAGCACCTAGGGGGGAGCTGTCAACACTTTCCTTTCTGGCTCCAGGCTTCTCTAAACTGCTTTGAATTTTACCTAAAACCATAAAAACACAAGAAAAACTCAAAGTAGCATTCAAAGGTAATTTTTGCACTGAAATCAAGCAAAAGTAAATAAAATCTAATAAAAAACAATATAAAAATAACTAGAAAAGGGTATAAGATGCCCACACATCAGATAACGGATTAAAAGGGATTAAATACTCTAATAATAAAATTAATTAGTAATAATACTTGAAGCCTCTTGGTGGGTGGATTCGGATTTGGACAAATTGTTTGTTGTCCTAATGTGTAAAAATTTAATAACTTAAACATAAATTAAGATAAGAAAATAAATACATTGAAATTGAAAATTTGATTTGTATATATTGAGAAATTATTTGGTATTGGAAATTTTCAGAAGGGTTTGAGAGATGTTAGATTTGGATAGAACCCTTGAAGGGTGGAAAAATCTGATTTTTTTAGGAAGGTTCCGCTGAAATTTTTATAAGAGTTAAAATTCAAGTTTTAGGTGAGGTTCTGCCGAAATTATCATCAGAGTTAAAATGAAATAGAAAAATAATGACAAACAAATTTGTGTTCCCTAAATAAGAATATAAGACTTTGTCTTGGAGGCTAATTAAGTAATTTTTTTAAAGTAATTATGTTTTGGGGCGCTTTATTGAATTTAAAGTAATTGAATTAATTATTTTAAGGTTAAACAAAAATGAGTTTTGCTCATTTGTGATTTAACTTATTTGATTTTGATTAACAACGAAAAGAGTAACTAACTAATTAAAATTTACTTGGAAAAGGTTTAGCTAAAGGTTTAAAAGTTAATTATTTATCAACCAAAGGGTTTCGGAATAAGAAGAGTGAGTTTGAGGTTTTAATAGAATTAAACATAAGAGTTGAGAGAAAAAGAGTTTTTTAAAGAATGTGACAATAAAAGTGTGATTTCCAAGAATTATGAGAGAAAGATTGAGGACCTTTAGGTATATTTTAAATTGAACTTGAGAATCATGAAAGTTTGGTTTGTTTGCCTATAAAATGACTAATTAAATATTGATATAAAGAGGTTAATGAGAAAAAAATGACGTATTTGAGTTAGTTTGAGGTTGATTATCGATAATTATGTTGTATGAGTTAGTTTTTTCAACCTTGACCTTGAGTCTAGGGTATCATATTAGATGCCTCATACTCACAAGCCTTATGCAATGGCTTAAGCCTAACCCAGTGGATATTAAAATGTATGGAGTACGAAGTGGAGTTGTGTTGATAGTTGTTATGAGAATTATGTTGGTTATGAGATTAATAATGAAAAAGAAGATTTTGATTAGAGGCTTACGATGAAAAGTAAGACTGATATGAGATTTATGATGAGAACTTTTATTATGTTGAGAAATATATGTAAGAGTTTGTGGTTGAGGATGACGATTATATTATGGATGATAGAATTAGTGATGATTATGATCATGCTTATGATTATGATGATGGTTTTGGTCGATGACGATTATAATTAATGATGGTACTGGCAAAAGTGGAGGTTTTGTTCCGCTTGCGTGGTTATGATGTAAATATAACTATTGATTGGAAAGGATGCGGGTTTTGTCCCACTTGCATCACTGATGAGATACCTACACCTGGCCAAGATGGTGGTTTTGTTCTGTTTGCTCATTCTTGCGGCGGAGATGTGAGGATGGTGGTTTTGTTTCGCTTATATTCTTTCTTATTGTAAGGTAGTTGGGCAATCTCCCAAATAGTGCTGCCTCTAGTGAGAACGTGGAAGGGCACTTTTTCTCGTTTATGTGGAAGGGCATTCTTCCTCGATTATATTTTTTCCTGACGATGCAGGACGGAAAAACCATATCCGAGTTAGCTATCGGATGTGTCGGGTCTGGCAATGTAACTGACACGTGAACTTATGGCCAGTAGGGCAACCATGCATCATATGCATTAATGACACATCATCTTAAGCGGTTTTTAAATTTTTTTCTTATTTATTTTCTTAGTTTTAATTAAATTTCTATGTTTTCTAAAAGAGTTTAATAAATAATCAAATATTTGGATTTAGGATAGTATTTTTATGTTTTCAAGAATTTTGGGTTCAAAAAGTAGCAAAAACCAAGGCTTTTTCACAAGGAAAGCACAAAGGAAATAATAGCGTAGCCCAAGAAGCATAGCCCAAGAAGCATGACCCATGAAAAACGAAGATATGGAGCAAGAAGCACGCCTGGTGGACCCCCTTCATGTTGCATCCAGGCAGCCAGCCTCCCACGCTTGGCAGCCCCTCTTAGCTCCTCACCTCTGCCGAGCATTCCTCATGCATACCAACTTCACGCCTAGTGGAAACACCCATCTTGGAAGGTGTTCTTGGGTTTTTCGCCCAATTATCTCTAGTCAAAGTCAGCTTAATGGTAATTACAACTATCAAGACATTAAGGGCCAAATTTAATTATCCACATCATTAGAAACCTTAATCACATTCAGAGGACTTAAAGATCTAGAAGATTAGTTATCAAGTCTCTCTATAAGCATAAGAGATTTGGTCGTTTCAGATTTGATTTGAATTTTTGTTTTGAATTTAAAATTGAAGTCAACAGCATATTTTTCTTTTCAAAAGATAAAATTAGGGTAGCTATCTTATCTTCCTCTCCGATTGATAAGATTAGTTTAGTTTTGAATTTGAATTCTAGAATTTAGGCTATAAATAAGTGGGCATAGCTCACAAAGAAGGGCATAAAGTCCTCGGACTACTTCTCTTCTTCTTGTTTTTCTTACTTCTTCATGGGGTAACTAATTTCCTGTCAAAGGGTTAGGAGCTCTGTTTATGTTTTCTATGGATAATTAATCTACATTTATTTTATTTTGAAGTCTTGCATTGATCTAATTCATGATTGAGTTATTCGTTCTTCATTCAGATTAGTGGATCGAAAGGTAAGCTAATTCTTCTTAGATTCTTTTATTATAATTGGAAGATTTGATATTTGAATCAAAGCTTAAAAACTCTTTTGCATGACTATTTGAATTCGGCTAGGAATAGTGATTCAATTAGTGTGTGACACATACATGATTTTCAATCACTCTAATTTTGAATAAATGATATATAATTCAAATTAGAACAAGTTTTGAAAATTATGTTTTCTTTTAAGATTTAACTAGACAGGACTAGCTTGAAACGTGACATATAATTCAACCTAAGGACTACTTTTAAATCTTATTTGAATTTAAAATAAATTTTTGTACTTAATCTCTTTATTAATTAAAGTGACGCCTAATTAATGCTTCAAAAAATGAGGAGCCAAGGAATTGAAAATCAGTTACTAAAGGTTTTGTCATGAAATATTTGTGCAAACTTTGAGATAAATAAACAACGTTGGCTTTTCTAAGAGCATAAAAATCTTTAAAGTCCTTGACTCTCATCATCACTGTCTTCTCTCAATTCATCATTGAAGCTCACTGTCTGTGGCATCCAAACATTCAACATTCATGACTTTCAAGGCTTTTAGCAAGATACTCTCTTGCCCTATTTGATCATTAGTCAGGTTTTGTTAATCTAATAAGACTTTTTAATTGGAAATTTTCTTGTCAATCCTTTAATCCTCGTGACAATGATATCCACCCACTGTGATATTACTTGTGCTAGTGCACTTGCTAGTATCCCTGAACCTTAATTTTTACTTATCATGCATTTGTTTGAATTGTTTGAGTGTGCATTTTATTTTTATGTTGTGTTTATGTGATTTATCTGATTATGTGATATGTGTTATCTGCTTTATATATGTGCTTGCTTGTGTGATTTGATTATTTGATTTGATTGTGTTTGTTGGTGCACGAAGGTGATGAAAGTAGAGGTGGATTGATTTCAAGATTGTCCTTAGACTTTAATTTATGTGTTCAATGTATAGAAAATAGAGATGCTACTCTGTTATGTAGAAAATCCTTAGGTGTCTTGGGCCCCTACAGAAAAGATTTTTAAAGGTTCAGTTTACTTTTCCGAATCACACTTGATTAGAAACATTTGTATATGAAATTATATATGTAAGTGAAAATGATTTAAAAATAAAAAAAATAAAGACCGCAAGCTTTATAAAGATAAACTTTTCTAAGATGTGGGTTGACCAGGTGTATTTATTTCTATTACATTTGTGACATTCTCTTTTTCTACTAAAGACCGTGTGGTTTGGTTCTCACCTCCTATATCCCATGTTTTTTAGGAAACAGATAACGAAGTCTTCAAAGAGTCTATGGAGTATTGGACTTGCTTTCTTTGTTTTCTTAGATGTTCCCTCACCTTTATTATTGTTATAAATTTTTGTATAGAAGAATAGGAAATTGTAATTATATAGTTTATGTTTGTATAATACTTGTATAACCTACTCTTCCGATAAATAAATAATACTCTGAGGATGTAATTGAATTTATGTACATATGTATGCTTGTTTGTTTAAAAAAAATGCCTTCTATTTTTCAGCTTAGTTGTTAAAGGCTCCTACATATTATAGTTATATAGATAAGTAGTCGTAATATCCTCGCTATCAGAATGGCCCAGCCAGAAGTGTGACATTCTAGCAGTGAGGGTGTTACAATGATACCGGTACACATTTTTCCAAAAATAATTATACTTTCGCACTCCAAATAATTAAAGTTCAAATTTTATCTACGAACCTCCAAATTAATAACTTTAAATTTCAACCCAAACTGGGCATTTTAAACCATTTTAAGTCAAATTTAAATTACATAACTGACTAGTAAATTTCTCGGATATTACACAAAAAGGGTGATGAGCGGATCATTTGTATGCTTTTTGGCATTGTTTTTAGTATGTTTTTAGTATGATTTAGTTAGTTTTTAGTATATTTTTATTAGTATTTAGTTAAAATTCACTTTTCTGGACTTTACTATGAGTTTGTGTGTTTTTCTGTGATTTCAGGTATTTTATGGCCGAAATTGAGAGACCTGAGCAAAAATCTGATTCAGAGACTGAAAAGGACTGCAGATGCTGTTGGATTCTGACCTCCCTGCACTCGAAGTGGATTTTCTGGAGCTGCAGAAGCCCAATTGGCACACTCTCAACGGCGTTGGAAAGTAGACATCCTGGGCTTTCCAGAAATATATGATAGTCCATACTTTGCCCAAGATTTGATGGCCCAAACCGGCGTTCAAAGTCACCCTCAGAATTCCCAGCGTTAAACGCCGGAACTGGCACAAGAATGGGAGTTAAACGCCCAAACTGGCACCAAAGCTGGCGTTTAACTCCAAGAAGAGTCTCTACACGAAAATGCTTCATTGCTCAGCCCAAGCACACACCAAGTGGGCCCGGAAGTGGATTTTTATGTCATTTACTCATCTTTGTAATCTTTAGGCTACTAGCTCCCTATAAGTAGGACCTTTTACTATTGTATTTTCATCTTTCAATCTATAGATCTTTTGATCATGTTTTTATGATTGAACCCTCTTTGGAAGGCTGGCCATTCGGCCATGCCTAGACCTTGTTCTTATGTATTTTCAACGGTGGAGTTTCTACACACCATAGATTAAGGTGTGGAGCTCTGCTGTACCTCGAGTATTAATGCAACTACTATTGTTCTTCTATTCAATTCCGCTTGTTCTTGTTCTAAGATATCACTTGTTCTTCAACTTGATGAATGTGATGATCCGTGACACTCATCATCATTCTCACCTATGAACGTGTGCCTGACAACCACCTCCGTTCTACCTTAGATTGGGTGAATATCTCTTGGATTCCTGATACACGATGCATGGTTGATCGCCTGACAACCGAGTGCTCGCCTGACAAATGAGCCAGCCATTCCGTGAGATCAGAGTCTTCGTGGTATAGGCTAGAACTGATGGCGGCATTCAAGAGAATCCGGAAGGTCTAACCTTGTCTGTGGTATTCTGAGTAGGATTCAATGATTGAATGACTGTGACGTGCTTCAAACTCCTGAGGGCGGGGCGTTAGTGACTGACGCAAAAGAATCACTGGATTCTATTACGGCCTGATCGAGAACCGACAGATGGATAGCCGTGCCGTGACAGGGTGCGTTGAACATTTCCACTGAGAGGATGGGAGGTAGCCACTGACAACGGTGAAACCCTTGCATAAGCTTGCCATGGAAAGGAGTAAGAAGGATTGGATGAAGACAGTAGGAAAGCAGAGAGACGGAAGGGACCAAGCATCTTCATACGCTTATCTGAAATTCCTACCAATGAATTACATAAGTATCTCTATCTTTATCTTTATGTTTTATTCATCATCTATACCCATTTGAGTCTGCCTGACTAAGATTTACAAGGTGACCATAGCTTGCTTCATACCAACAATCTCCGTGGGATCGACCCTTACTCGCGTAAGGTTTATTACTTGGACGACCCAGTGCACTTGCTGGTTAGTTGTTCGAAGTTGTGTTTATGCCATGGTATTGAACACCAAGTTTTTGGCGTTCATTACCGGGGATTATGAGAGTTGTGAAAAGTATTGTCACAATTTCGCGCACCAAGTTTTTGGCGCCGTTGCCGGGGATTGTTTCGTGTATGGACAACTGACGGTTCATCTTGTTGCTTAGATTAGGTATTTTTCAGAATTCTTAAGAATGAGTTCTAGAGTTTCATGATGACCCATTGAAATCTGGCTGGCTGAGAAGCCATGTCTAATCTTATTGGACCGAGGTTTCAATTGATCATCACAAGAGCTTATTGATCTCTATCAATCTTGCTATTGGAGCAATGATCTGCTAAGGCTTGGCTGGCCATTGGCCATGTCTAGTGTTTTGGACCGAAGCTTTCTTTGACAGCTTGGCTGGCTGTGAAGCCATGTCTAATTCCTGGACCGGAGTCTTAGACTAGCATTGCAATGATTCCTGGAATCCAAATTAAGAATTCTGAAACCTTTATTTTCTATTTCCATATAATTTTCGAAAAATCCAAAAAAAATTTCAAAATCATAAAAACCAAAATATTTTATGTTTCTTGTTTGAGTCTAGTGTCTAATTTTAAGTTTGGTGTCTTGCATGCATTATTTATTTGATCTTGGTTCTATTTTCAAGTCAATAGTACAGGGAACTGAAGATTCAGAACATGCAGCAGAGGAATTACACAGAAAAAGCTGGGCGTTCAAAACGCCCAGTGAAGAAGGACAGACTGGCGTCTAAACGCCAGCCAGGGTGCCTGGTTGGGCGTTTAACGCCCAAAAAGGTAGTGCATTGGGCGTTAAACGCCAGAATGTGCACCATTCTGGGCGTTTAACGCCAGGATGGCACAAGGGGGAGGATTTTGTTTTCAAATCAATTTTTTTTCAAGTTTTCAAAGTTTTTCAAAATCAAATCTTTTTCAAATCATATCTTTTCAATCAAATGTTTTCAAAATCAATTTCTTTCCTTTTTCAAAGATACTTGCTAACAATTAATGATTTGATTGAACATTTCAAGTATGTTGCCTTTTCTGTTGAGAAAGGTTTAATGTTTGAATCATATCTTTTCTTGTTAGGCAAGTCATTAATTTTTAAAATCAAATCCTTTTAAAATTGTTTTCAAATCATATCTTCTCAATCATATCTTTTTAATCACATCTCTTTCAAAACAGTTTTCAATCATATCTTTTTGATTTCTAATTTCAAAATCTTTTTCAAAAATTACTTGATCCATTTCTCACTCTTGATTTTCGAAAATCAAATTAAAGTTTTTCAAAATGCTTTTAAAATCTTTTTAATTAATTTTCGAAAAATTTCCTCCTCTCTTCTCACATCCTTCTATTTATGGAGCACCACTCCTCCTCAATGCACAATTCGAACTCTATCTGACTAAGTTCGAATTCTTCTCCTTCTTCCTTCTATTTTTTTCTTCTCTGACACCTCAAGGAATCTCTATACTGTGACATAGAGGATTCCACATTTTCTTGTTCTCTTCTCTTTCATATGAGCAGGAACAAAGACAAAAGCATTCTTGTTGAAGCTGACCCTGAACCTGAAAGGACCTTGAAGCGAAAGCTAAGAGAAGCTAAGGCACAACTCTCTGCAGAGGACCTAACAGAAATCTTCAAAGAAGAAGACATGGCAGCTGAAAACAACAACAATGCAAACAATACAAGGAAGGTGCTGGGTGACTTTACTGCACCTACTCCCGACTTCTATGGGAGAAGCATCTCTATCCCTGCCATTGGAGCAAACAACTTTGAGCTTAAGCCTCAATTAGTTTCTCTAATGCAACAGAATTGCAAGTTCCATGGACTTCCATTGGAAGATCCTCCTCAGTTCTTAGCTGAAATCTTGCAAATCTGTGACACTGTCAAGACTAATGGGGTTGACCCTGAGGTCTACAGACTTATGCTATTCCCTTTTGCTGTAAGAGACAGAGCTAGGACATGGTTGGACTCACAACCTAAAGAAAGCCTGGACTCATGGGAAAAGCTAGTCAATGCCTTCTTGGCAAAGTTCTTTCCACCTCAAAATTGAGTAAGCTTAGAGTGGAAGTCCAAACCTTCAGACAGAAGGATGGAGAATCCCTCTATGAAGCTTGGGAAAGATACAAACAATTGATCAGAAAATGTCCTTCTGACATGCTTTCTGAATGGAGCATCATAGGTATTTTCTATGATGGTCTCTCTGAACTATCCAAGATGTCTTTGGATAGCTCTGCTAGAGGATCTCTTCATCTGAAGAAGACGCCTACAGAAGCTCAAGAACTAATTGAAATGGTTGCAAATAACCAATTCATGTACACTTCTGAAAGGAATCCTGTGAACAATGGGACAAATCAGAAGAAAGGAGTTCTTGAGATTGATACTCTGAATGCCATATTGGCTCAGAACAAAATATTGACTCAACAAGTCAATTTGATTTCTCAAAGTCTGTCTGGAATGCAAAATGCACCAAGCAGTACTAAGGATGCTTCATCTGAAGAAGAAGCTTATGATCCTGAGAACCCTTCAATGGAAGAGGTGAATTACCTGGGAGAACCCTATGGAAACACCTATAATTCTTCATGGAGAAACCATCCAAATTTCTCATGGAAGGATCAACAGAGACCTCAACAAGGTTTCAACAACAATAATGGTTGAAGAAACAGGTTTAGCAATGGCAAGCCTTTTCCATCATCTTCTCAGCAACAGACAGAGAATTCTAAGCAGAACCCCTCTGACTTAGCAACTATGGTCTCTGATCTAATCAAAACCACTCAAAGTTTCATGACTGAAACAAGGTCCTCCATTAGGAATTTGGAGGCACAAGTGGGACAGCTGAGCAAGAAAGTTACTGAACTCCCTCCTAGTACTCTCCCAAGCAATACAGAAGAAAATCCAAAAGGAGAGTGCAAGGCCATCAACATGGCCGAATTTGGAGAGGAAGGAGAGGAAGTGAACGCCACTGAGGAAGACCTCAATGGGCGTGCACTAGCCTCCACTGAGTTTCCCAATGAGGAACCATGGGAATCTGAGGCTCAAAATGAGACCATAGAGATTCCATTGGACTTACTTCTGCCCTTCATGAGCTCTGATGAGTATTCCTCCTCTGAAGAGGATGAGTATGTCACTGAAGAGCAAGTTGCTAAATACCTTGGAGCAATCATAAAGCTAAATGACAAGTTATTTGGAAATGAGACTTGGGAGAACGAACCTCCTTTGCTCACCAAAGAATTGGATGACTTGTCTAGGCAGAAATTACCTCAAAAGAGGCAGGACCCTGGGAAGTTCTCCATACCTTGTACCATAGGCAGATTGACCTTCAAGAAGGCTCTGTGTGACTTAGGGTCAAGTGTAAACCTCATGCCTCTCTCTGTAATGGAGAGGCTAGGGATCTTTGAGGTGCAAGCTGCAAGAATCTCACTAGAGATGGCAGACAATTCAAGAAAACAAGCTTATGGACTTGTAGAGGATGTTCTGGTAAAGATTGAAGACCATTACATCCCTGCTGATTTCATAGTCCTAGAGACTGGGAAGTGCATGGATGAATCTATCATCCTTGGCAGACCCTTCCTAGCCACAGCCAAGGCTGTGATTGATGTTGATGGAGGTGAATTGATCATTCAAGTGAATGAAGAATCCTTGGTGTTTAAGGCTCAAGGATATCCCTCTGTCACCATGGAGAGGAAGCATGAAGAGCTCCTCTCAAAATAGAGCCAAACAGAGCCCCCACAGTCAAACTCTAAGTTTGGTATTGGGAGGCCACAACCAACTTCTAAGTTTGGTGTTGAACCCCCACATTCAAACTCTAAGTTTGGTGTTGGGAGGTTCCAACATTGCTCTGAGAAAATGTGAGGCTCCATGAGAGCCCTCTGTCAAGCTACTGACATTAAAGAAGCGCTTGTTGGGAGGCAACCCAATGTTATATTTTATATATTTTCCTTTGTTATTTTATTTTATTTTGTAGGTTGATGATCATGAGAAGTCACAAAATCAATTAAAAAAAGCAAAAACAGAATGAGAAGCAGAAAGAAAAACAGCACACCCTGGAGGAGAGCGTGCTGGCGTTTAAACGCCAGTAAGGCTAGCTGTTGGGCGTTTAACGCCCAGTCTGGCACCATTCTGGGCGTTTAACGCCAGAAAGGGGCACCAGACTGGCGTTAAACGCCAGGAAAGGGCAAGAACCTGGCGTTAAACGCCAGAAATGGGCACCAGCCCGGAGTTTAACGCCAGAATTGGCTCAAAACGCATTTTTGCATGCCATTTGGTGCAGGGATGACTTTTCCTTGACACCTCAGGATCTGTGGACCCCACAGGATCCCCACCAACCCCACCACTCTCTCTCTTCTTCACCCGTTCACCAATCACCTCAACACCCCTTCCCCAAAAACCCTTCACCTATCAAATCCCATCTTTCTCTTCACCACTCACATCCATCCTTCATAAAATCCCACCTATCTCACCTTCAAATTCAAACCACTTTCCCTCCCAAACTCACCCTCCCATAGCCGAACCATGACCCTTCCCCTCACACCTATATAAACCCATCTTCACTCCTTCATTTTCACACAACCTAAACACCACTTCTCCCCCTCTTTGGCCGAACACAAAGCCATTCCCTTCTTCTTCATTTCTTCTTCTTCTCCTCTATTCTTTCTTCTTTTGCTCGAGGACGAGCAAACCTTTTAAGTTTGGTGTGGTAAAAGCGTTGCTTTTTCATTTTTCCATAACCATTTATGGCATCCAAGGCCGGAGAAACCTCTAGAAAGAGGAAAGGGAAGGCAAAAGCTTCCACCTCCGAATCATGGGAGATGGAGAGATTCATCTCAAGGGTGCACCAAGACCACTTTTATGAAGTTATGGCCTTGAAGAAGGTGATCCCCGAGGTCCCCTTTTCACTCAAAAAGGGTGAATATCCGGAGATCCGACATAAGATCCGAAGAAGAGGTTGGGAAGTCCTCACCAACCCCATTCAACAAGTCGGAATCTTAATGGTTCAAGAGTTCTATGCCAATGCATGGATCACCAAGAACCATGATCAAAGTGTGAACCCGGATCCAAAGAATTGGCTTACTATGGTTCGGGGGAAATACTTAGATTTTAGTCCGGAAAATGTGAGGTTGGCATTCAACTTGCCCATGATGCAAAGAGATGAACATCCTTACACAAGAAGGGTCAACTTTGATCAAAGGTTGGACCAAGTCCTCACTGACATTTGTGAAGAGGGCGCCCAATGGAAGAGAGATTCAAGAGGGAAGCCAGTTCAACTAAGAAGGCATGACCTCAAGCCCGTGGCTAGAGGATGGTTGGAGTTTATCCAACGCTCAATCATTCCCACTAGCAACCGGTCTGAAGTTACTCTAGACCGAGCCATCATGATCCATAGCATCATGATTGGAGAAGAAGTAGAAGTTCATGAGGTCATAGCCCAAGAACTCTATAAGGTGGCGGACAAGTCCTCTACCTTGGCAAGGTTAGCCTTTCCTCATCTCATTTGTCACCTCTGTTATTCAGTAGGAGTTGACATAGAAGGAGACATCCTCATTGATGAGGACAAGCCCATCACTAAGAAAAGGATGGAGCAAACAAGAGACCCCTCTCATCATGAGATCCCTGAGATGCCTCAAGGGATGCACTTTCCTCCACAAAACTATTGGGAGCAACTAAACACCTCCCTAGGAGAATTGAGTTCCAACATGGGACAACTAAGGGTGGAGCACCAAGAACATTCCATTCTCCTCCATGAAATTAGAGAAGATCAAAGAATCATGAGAGAGGAGCAACAAAGACAAGGAAGAGACATTGAGGAGCTCAAGCACTCCATAAGACCTTCAAGAGGAAGAACAAGCCGCCATCACTAAGGTGGACCCGTTCTTTAATCTCCTTGTTCTTTATTTTCCTGTTTTTCGAATTTTAGTGCTTATGTTTATCTATGTTTGTGTCTTGTGATCATTAGTGTCTATGCCTAAAAGTTATGAATGTCCTATGAATCCATCACCTCTCTTAAATGAAAAATGTTCTTAATTGAAAAAGATAAGAATTGCATGAATTTTGAATTTTATAACAGTTTAATTATTTTGATGTGGTGGCAACACTTTTGTTTTCTGAATATATGCTTAAACAGTGCATATGTCTTTTGAATTTGTGGTTCATGAATGTTGGCTCTTGAAAGAATGATGAAAAAGGAGACATGTTACTGAGGATCTGAAAAATCATAAAAATGATTCTTGAAGCAAGAAAAAGCAGTGAATACAAAAAAAAAGAAGTAGAAAAACGAAAAAAAAAAGAGAGAAATAAAGTTGTGATCCAAGGCAAAAAGTGTGTGCTTAAGAACCCTGGACACCTCTAGTTGGGGACTCTAGCAAAGCTGAGTCACAATCTGAAAAGGTTCACCCAATTATGTGTCTGTGGCATGTATGTATCCGGTGGTAATACTGGAAGACAGAGTGCTTTGGGCCACAACCAAGACTCAATAAGTAGTTGTGTTCAATAATCATCATACTTAGCTAGGAGAATCAATAACACTATCTGGATTCTAAGTTCCTAAAGAAGCCAATCATTCTGAGTTTCAAAGGATAGAGTGAGATGCCAAAACTGTTCAGAGGCAAAAAGCTAAAAGCCCCGCTCATCTAATTAATACTGATCTTCATAGATGTTTTTGGAATTCATTGTATATTCTCTTCTTTTTTATCTTATTTGATTTTCAGTTGCTTGGGGACAAGCAACAATTTAAGTTTGGTGTTGTGATGAGCGGATAATTTGTACGCTTTTTGGCATTGTTTTTAGTATATTTTTAGTATGATTTAGTTAGTTTTTAGTATATTTTTATTAGTATTTAGTTAAAATTCACTTTTCTGGACTTTACTATGAGTTTGTGTGTTTTTCTGTGATTTCAGGTATTTTCTGGCTGAAATTGAGGGACCTGAGCAAAAATCTGATTCTGAGACTGAAAAGGACTGCAGATGCTGTTGGATTCTGACCTCCCTGCACTCGAAGTGGATTTTCTGGAGCTGCAGAAGCCCAATTGGCGCGCTCTCAACGGCGTTGAAAAGTAGACATCCTGGGCTTTCCAGCAATATGTAATAGTCCATACTTTGCCCAAGATTTGATGGCCCAAACCGGCGTTCATAGTCACCCTCAGAATTCCCAGCGTTAAACGCCGGAACTGGCACAAGAATGGGAGTTAAACGCCCAAACTGGCACCAAAGCTGGCGTTTAACTCCAAGAAGAGTCTCTACACGAAAAATGCTTCATTGCTCAGCCCAAGCACACACCAAGTGGGCCCGGAAGTGGATTTTTATGTCATTTACTCATCTTTGTAATCCTTAGGCTACTAGCTCCCTATAAGTAGGACCTTTTACTATTGTATTTTCATCTTTCAATCTATAGATCTTTTGATCATGTTTTTATGATTGAACCCTCTTTGGGAGGCTGGCCATTCGGCCATGCCTAGACCTTGTTCTTATGTATTTTCAACGGTGGAGTTTCTACACACCATAGATTAAGGTGTGGAGCTCTGCTGTACCTCGAGTATTAATGCAACTACTATTGTTCTTCTATTCAATTCCGCTTGTTCTTGTTCTAAGATATCACTTGTTCTTCAACTTGATGAATTTGATGATCCGTGACACTCATCATCATTCTCACCTATGAACGTGTGCCTGACAACCACCTCTGTTCAACCTTAGATTGGGTGAATATCTCTTGGATTCCTGATACACGATACATGGTTGATCGCCTGACAACCGAGTGCTCACCTGACAAACGAGCCAGCCATTCCGTGAGATCAGAGTCTTCGTGGTATAGGCTAGAACTGATGGTGGCATTCAAGAAAATCCGGAAGGTCTAACCTTGTCTGTGGTATTCTGAGTAGGATTCAATGATTGAATGACTGTGACGTGCTTCAAACTCCTGAGGGCGGGGCGTTAGTGACAGACGCAAAAGAATCACTGGATTCTATTCCGGCCTGATCGAGAACCGACAGATGGATAGCTGTGCCGTGACAGGGTGCGTTGAACATTTCCACTGAGAGGATGGGAGGTAGCCACTGACAACGGTGAAACCCTTGCATAAGCTTGCCATGGAAAGGAGTAAGAAGGATTGGATGAAGACAGTAGGAAAGCAGAGAGACGGAAGGGACCAAGCATCTTCATAAGCTTATCTGAAATTCCTACCAATGAATTACATAAGTATCTCTATCTTTATCTTTATGTTTTATTCATCATCTATACCCATTTGAGTCTGCCTGACTAAGATTTACTAGGTGACCATAGCTTGCTTCATACCAACAATCTCCGTGGGATCGACCCTTACTCGCGTAAGGTTTATTACTTGGATGACCCAGTGCACTTGCTGGTTAGTTGTGCGAAGTTGTGTTTATGCCATGGTATTGAACACCAAGTTTTTGGGGTTCATTACTGTGGATTATGAGAGTTGTGAAAAGTATTGTTCACAATTTCGCGCACCAAAGGGTCTGTGACGCAATATGTATAAATGTATACGAGGTTCCCCGCAATATACATAGTAACTACCAAAAGTCAGGTCCTCGTAGATAAACGGATACTCCACCTCATAAAAAAGCACTCCATCTCTATCTGAAGGGAAAAATAGGGGGGTAAGAAATTGGAGATTCTTAGTAAGGTCGGGGTTGTTAGTTAAGTTCATTAACCTTTATGATTTATTGAACAAAATGTATAATATAAAGAAATAGTATGAAGGTAGAGAATAGTGAATAATATCACATAGTGAATACAGAAAATACACATTCATATAGAATACATAGCAAAGAAATATGCACATGTGAGTATCATGCATGTCTGATCCCAGTGCAAGTCACAAGCTCATGTGTCGGTTGCCTACCCGCTTCCAGCATTACCTAGGCACGAGTCCTGGATATGGCTTTCTAGAGCTATACGCATCATAACATTTTTTCTCTGTAAGCAACCTTTATCTTACAGGTGCTGCGCTCTATCTGGAAAGTAGTTCTCAATCTGTGGGCGTCCGCACATACGTTTAGCCCAAGCAGTTTCTATAAGGAACCTTTGTCTTGCAAAAATGTGGCACGTAAGCCCAACTAGCAATCATAGATTTTTGTCTTATAGATTTAGTTTTCATTTACCAGTTTCTGTAGGAAACCGTTATTTTACAGATTTTGTTTTCTTTTACCGATTTTTGTAAGCAACTTTTGTCTTACAGATTCCTGTTTTCTTAGTCTTTTGGGGCCAAGCATACCTTTTTCAACTTCTTACCTCTTGTTTTTCTTTAACGTTCTATTCAATGTTCTTTGCCCTCTTTTAATATCTTAACCAAATATAATCTTCTCTTCATACCTCTCCCTAGGTGTTTTATGAAAAAAAAATTAGATTCCATGCTTTAAATGATCTTTCTATGTCTTTTACTATAATTAGCATTATGTCCTGATCTTTTTCGTTAATTACTATTACGTCCTCATCTTTTACCTTAATTCCTTTTATCACCTTTAAATTTTGAAAATTATATTTTGACCCCAAATTTTTAGGAATTTAAAGTTTTACCCTTAAACTTTAACTAATTATACTTTAACTACATTTTTACCCCTATATATTTTTAAAATTCCCAAAATACCCTTACTTATTTTTCAAAATACCCAAAATGTCCCTGAAAATAAGTTTGACCATTTTGCCCTTTAACTTTTTGTTAATTCTCAAAATACCCTTCGACTTTTAAATTGCCACTTTAAGCTTAATCATTTACTAAATTCCCAATGTGTCCTTGGTTATGACCAAAACTTGGATGACCTTGTTCATGGTTCTTAGCTTGATTTTTAATATGTCTTACAAACTTTTCAATAACTGAGTTTTATCAACTTTTTAATACAATTTTCAGCCATCAAACATACATAAAAATATATCAATCAAGCTTGAATTCAAGCCCTTGGAAGTATCAAATAGCTAGCGAATTTGGTGCATTCCAAGGTTACTTGAATTGCAAGCTTGATTTCTTCATTAAATTATGATTATTTCACCATACCAACACTTAATTTCAAGCCACAAATAATCAACCATCAGTCAAACATTAATAACACAATTAATTTACAATTAACATACCAAACCTTAACTCTTTGTTTCAACTCACAAAATCGATTTCTTCTAGGTGATTTCTAGCTTACTTTCTTCTTAATTTTCCATAAAAAAAAAACAACTTTTAAACCATATAACTCTTGATGATCGAGCCTTCCTCATAAATTCAAGAAGGAATTCCTCACCTTTATTAAGAAAGAATTAATGGATTTTTGCTCCTTGAGACTTCTACAGAAGAGTTCCTAAGAAAGAACATAAAAAATATCAAGTTCTTCCATCATTTAGCCATGGTTGAACCTTCAAGAGAGGATTACTAAAAGAATGTCTTAACTCACATTGACAAATCTGATATGGTTGTGAAGAGAAAAAAAGTTGAAGAATACTTTAATCGGTTTAAAAGTTTTTTGGGAGTTTTTCGAAAGGAGATGGTCGAACCTTGAAAGCTTCGTGGCTATGGAATTTCTAGCTTTTTTTATTGTTCTTCTCTCTCAAACTCACGTATGAAGAAGAGAAAGGAAGTAGGAGGTGGCTGAAATCAAGGCTGGCCAAATTCTTAGGGTGGTTAATCACCAAATTAATTAATAAAATACCATTAAGGAGATAATTGCTAAAGCTAGATGTATTAGATCACAAGTAATTATACTCCTAGAGTAAACATATGAGCTACTGGTATAAATGATACTAGTAATATCATTATATCGGAGATAAAAGATCTATGATGATACATTAGCATAACTAAGTTCATCGGAGAGCGCCGGTATTAATTCATACCGATAGATTTTGGGTTGTTATTATATTATTAAACTTATCTCTAGTTTAACTAAAGAAGGTAAAATAATAAAATAATATTATTATTTTTGTTTTTGCAATAAAGCTTAACCGTGATTCTCTGATTTTTGAAATTCCCAGCCAAAGCAGCTTGAAAACACAATTTTCTGCTAGTTTAGTAATTGATGATGTTGTGAGGTTCCTGATGATGTAGTGCCTGTGCAGTAAAGGTTCCTGCTTTACTAAACTTTCGAAAAAATTTTGTTTCTTCAGGTTAAGCGTTCCGTTTTACCAAAAACTAGGCAGCTACAGTGACCTTAACTGTGATTCTTAGAATTTTGAAATTTTTAGCCAAAGTGGTCTGAGAACTCAATTTTCTATTGCATTGGGAGCCTGCATGGTAAGGTGCTTGAGGTGCTTACTTGTGCAGTAAAGGTGCTTGACTACATAGTAGAGGTGCTTACTTCACTAAACTTTAGAAAAAAACTCTATTTCTTCAGGAAAATATTTTGATTCACCAAAAACTAGGCCGTTAAAATGAGAATTATGTTGGTTATGATATTAACCATGACTAATTAGATTTGATTAGAGGCTTACAATAAAAAGTGAGATTTATATAAGACTTATGATGAGAATTATGATTAAGTTAAAATATATAAGAGTTTATGATTGATGGTGATGATTATGTTATTGATTATATGATTAGTAATGATTATGATCATAATGATGGTTTTGGTTGATGATAATTATGTGTAATAATGATTTTGGTTGATGATGATTACGATTGGTGATGGTATTTGCAAGGATGGAAGTTTTGTCCCGCTTGCGTAATTATAATTGATATGCAATTACTGATTGGCAAAGACGTAATTTTTGTTGCACCTGCATCATTGATGAGATACCTGCACCTAGCAAGGATTCTGGTTTTGCCCTGCTTATTCAGTGTTATGGTGGACAAATGAGGTTGATTACCTCTCTCGTTGTATCAGAAAATTAGGTAGAAATTTGAGGAGTCCCTTCGATTCAATTTTCAAACTGTGGTGTGCACGAGTTAGGTTTAAATATTTCCTTTCTTTTTGCATTACAGTCTCTCTAATCGTCAGGGTGGCTGGGTACTCTCCCGAATAGTGCTGCCTCTAAGAGAAGGTGATAAGACACTTTCTGTAAGAATCGAGCTTAATTACTCGTTTAATTAAGTGATTATATGGCCCAAATTAGATTTCAAAAAGTTAGAGTGATAATTTGAGGATTTAAATGTGATTTTTAGACTCAGTAGATTTTTTTGAATCAGAAAATGTGTCTTCTATGAAAAACCATGAAAAATCACGAACCGGTAGTTGAACCGGTTGAACTGGTTCAAGTCTGCCCAGTGCTGCGCAAAAAAAAGTGAAAACAGCCAGAAACCTTAGAAAAATATGAGAAATGAAAAACCGGGCGTTAATTTTAAAAGGTTTGGCCCGAAGTTGGGCCAAACAAGCTAAAAATGCTAACAGGTTGGACCGGGCCCAAGTTGGGCCCAAGCCCAACTTATATAAGGCTCATTAATGAAGCCAAACAACCATAACACACTCACAAACACACACGCATCAGAAATTGAAAGAGGGAGAGGAGAGGAGATTGAGTAGTATTCATCATCATCTTCCCAATCTAATATCTTGTGCTATAGAGTTCCGATCGCCGCACCGTTTACGGCTACGTGTTCCTTGTGAAGAGCTCTACAAAACTCATATAAGAAATTGGTAAGGAAAGCTCGAATCCCTCTCATTTTGTCTCCTCAAAATTTTAAAAATTCTAGGGTTTTGATTAAGTGAGATTTTGTGATTTTGGATGTTTAGGTTCACTCTAGTCCTTACTTAGCATTGGGTTTTGGCTACCAAAACTGTTGAACAAGGTAAGAGACATTGAACTCTTGTGAAAGTTTGATTTATGATGAGCCTAGGTTGATTTGTGAGTTTGGAGCTTGTTGGTGATTGTTGGAAGCTGAGATTGTGTTAGAAAGCTAGTTGGTGATCATTGTGGTGCTCATTTTGGGTTAAGGACATTTTGGGAATCGGCCAAGGTATGGTTTCAGTTTCCTCTATGTAGTATATAATATTCACGGACTTTTAGGTTAGTGACCCATAGGATAGGTTTGGATATGAATGGTTGATGAGTTGTTGAATGCTGTTGTATGATGATTTATGATGAATTGATGATTATTGAGTTTGAGTTTGATGATTGGTAATGATATGATGAGGAAGAAATATTTTGTGAAGTTGACAGTGAATTGTGTTGATAAATGTGATATTGATGTTGATGAATTGGTAATGTAGTTGGAAAAATGTTAATGAGGTTTGATTATAAATGTGATGTACTGATGTTGAGGTTGAGGATGAGGAAAGGTGAAGTAAAATGTGGTAAGTTTGGTGTAATATAACATAGAGGGTTGATTTTGATGAGTATCGGAGTTTGGAATGGTTTGGTTTGGTTTTGGTTATGTTTTATAAAGGAATTGAGGAAATTGTGATTTTGGGTAAAAGTTGGTTTTGGTGAACTTTGTCTGATCATAACTTTTGCCTCGAGTTTCAAAATTCAATGAATTTTTTTTAGAATTAAAGTTCATGAAAAACCCTTTAAATCAATATAAAGTTTGCAAAATTTGGAATTTCGTAGAGGAAGTTATGATCATTTAAAGTTGGTGATAAAAATCTGAAATTCTACAAAGTTACAGAATTTTGTGATTTCTGATATGTGCGTACGCATAGCTGTGTGCGCACGCACACCTCTGTGAAAATTTCAGCCTGTGCATACGCACACATAGAGGCAGGCAGTCTGTTTGCAGTGCTAGCACATGTGCACACGCACATGTTGGGAAGGCCAGTCTGTTGGGGACGCTGGCACAGGTTGTGCGAGTGAACAGGCCTTGTGAATTTTGGCACCTGTGCATACGCACACCCCTATGCGTACGCACACGTTTTAAAGCTCTCCAGAGCATGCGTGCACACACCCCTGTGCATACGCACACGCCCTGTTTCTCAAATTTTCCTTTGTTTTCAACTATTCTAGCTTCCCAACAAGGTTGTAAGCTTCTATAACACCATTCTAAGACTCTTGGGCCTAGTTTTGGACATTTAACACATGGGAAAGGATTTAAGGGTTCTAAATGATATTATTTTAGAAACTTAGAAAATGGAGGCCAGGTTTCTAGCATTCTAAGGATGGTTCGATGGTATGTGATGAATGTTGATGTATGAGATGGGCACTGAGGTACTATTGAGTTCAAAATGAAAATGCAAATGGACAGTGGTTGAGATGAGTTGAGGACACGAATGTGTGATGAAGAAGCACTGCTATACTAAAACAGTTTTCTGAAATACCACTGTACTACTATTTTGTGATTATGAGACACTATGCGCTCGGCAGGAATGGCGGTTGGATCCCGCTTGTCGAGATGGTGGTTAAATTCCGCTTACGTTGAGATGTGAGGTCTGAGGCAAGAGTATCCCGCTCGCATACCTTCGAATCAATAGAGCGTGCAGGCGCAAAATCCTAGACAGTGATCCGAGCACTATATCTCGGGGGTTCCCATATGATGATTCTGAAGGGCAAAATCTCTATGGAGATGTGTCGGGTTAGAAGTTGAACCGACAATGTGATATCACAGCCAATAGGGCAGGCATTCACCATGTGCATCTTCTATCTATTTGTTTGCTTTGCCGACTTGCAATTATATGCCTAATTGAATCACATGCCTATTTGTTTACTTGATCTACTTGCCTTATATGCTTCTACTTGTGTTTTACTTGCGTTGTATTTAACAGTGATTTTCTACTGGGATTGAAGAGGTTCAGAAGGCGATGGTGATGGGATCGCACAGAGGATAGGTTGGTGAAGGGTGTAGGACAGCGGAAACTGTTAGAATAGAAAATCCTCTAAGTTAGATTACCCATTTTATATGCTAAGGTTCTAAATTAAATTAAGGTTTTATATAATTATGTTTATTTGTTTAGAATGCTTTAAGTTTGAAATCTTGTGATGGATATAGAGTCTAGGATTGCCTTTGGCGTCCTGGGGCCTTATATCCTACATCACTGGGCACTGTTAGCATACTGAGAACCTCCAATTCTCATACCATATTCCTGTTGTGTTTTTCAGATATAGGTCGCAACCTATCTCGGTGAGTTGTCTGGTTAGTGACAGGAGTGGAGAATCCAGATACTTCTTTTTGAGTCTTTTGATTCATTTTGTATATGTCTCACACTTTTGTATTTTTCTTTGCCTAGAGGCTTGTATTTGAGAGAACAAAATTTGTATAAGCTGTTTTTACTATCAGGTTTATGTTTGTCTGTATATATGACTAGCCGGCTTAAACTCCACAAGCTGTGGCTAGATTCCTATGATATTATACTATGATATCTTGTTATACTGTATCTATTCCACATGCTTTAAGTTCGTGGCCTCGCCGGTACGTTATTGATGAGCGGATATTTTATACGCTTTTTGGGGTAATTTCATGTAGATTTTAGTATGTTTTAGTTAGTTTTTAGTATATTTTTATTAGTTTTTAGGCAAAATTCATATTTCTGGACTTTACTATGAGTTTGTGTGTTTTTCTGTGATTTTAGGTATTTCTGGCTAAAATTGAGGGAGCTGAGCAAAAATCTGATTCAGGCTGAAAAAGGACTGCTGATGCTGTTGGATTCTGACCTCCCTGTACTCGGAATAAATTTTTTAGAGCTACAGGAGTCCAATTGGTATGCTCTCAATTGGGTTGGAAAGTAGACATCCAGGGCTTTCCAGCAATATATAATAGTTCATACTTTACTCGAAGATAAACGATGTAAACTGGCGTTTAACGCCAGTTCCATGTTGCATTCTGGCGTTGAACGCCAGAAACAGGTTGCAAGTTAGAGTTAAACGCCAGAAACAGGTTACAACCTGATGTTTAACTCCACAAACAGCCCAGGCACGTGAGAAGCTCAAGTCTCAGCCCCAGTACACACCAAGTGGGCCCAGAAGTGGATTTCTGCACTATCCATCTTAGTTTACTCATTTTCTGTAAACCTAGGTTACTAGTTTAGTATTTAAACAACTTTTAGAGACTTATTTTATATCTCATGACATTTTAGATCTGAAATTTGTACTTTTTGACGGCATGAGTCTCTAAACTCCATTGTTGGGGGTGAGGAGCTCTGCAGCGTCTCGATGAATTAATGCAATTATTTCTGTTTTCTATTCAAACACGCTTGTTTCTATCTAAGATGTTTATTCGCACTTCAATATGAAGAAAGTGATGATCCATGACACTCATCACCATTCTCAACCTATGAACGCGTGCCTGACAACCACCTCCATTCTACATTAGATTGAATGAGTATCTCTTAGATTCCTTAATCAGAGTCTTCGTGGTATAAGCTAGAATCCATTGGCAGCTGATAAACCACTATTTTATGGTTTATATTGTGTATAATTATGTGGTTTTATCATGATCCTTACCTACTTATTCATTAATTTAGCATGCATTTATATTTCCTTCCTGGAATTATTACATGGTTGAAAACTGCTTTCTAGAGACTTTTTATTATGTGTTTTAGTTCTCCTTTATCCCATTCGATGCCGTGATCTGTGTGTTAAGTGTTTCAGGCTTTATAGGGCATGGATGAGTTGGAGATTGGAAGGGAAGCTAGCAAAAATGGAAGGAACACAAGAAATTGAGGAGACAACCGGCGAGAAGTGATGCGGCCGCATGGCTCATGCGTTCGCGCGGAAGAGGAGAAATCGAAGTGACGCGGTCGCATGGCTCACGCGACTGCGCGGAAAGGAAAAGCACAAGTGACGCGGAGGCGTGGACGACGCGAATGCGTGGCACGGAAAAACGCGAATGACGCGTCCGCGCGGATGACGCGATCGCGTGACATGCGCGATCTGCATAATCTGCAGATTTCGCTGGGAGCGGTTTTGGGCCCTGTTTTGACCCGGTTCTCAGCCCAGAACAGCAGACTAGAGCCAGAGAACATGCAGAAACGGGAGACAACATTCATTCTACACAGTTTTGAGTTTTTAGATCTAGTTTTTACTCCTCCTCTAGGTTTTCTCTCTACACAATTGATACTCTTAGGATATTATTTTTGCTACTACTTTTACATTGGGATATTGAGAAGAGTCATTACCTCATCAAGACTTCGTCATTCTAATTCGTTTTCTTTACTTGGCTTCACTCTTCCATGTCCTTTGCTTTGTTAATTTTACCATTGGAATATTATTAGGATTTATTCAATATAAGGATTATTCTTATTTTAATTGGATTATTTTTTATTTCTATTTACAATGTCTTTCTTTAATTTCTTCTCATATCTTATGAATTTTACATTCACAATGAGCGAGTAGTTCCCTAACTTGATGGGGAGTTGATTGAAAGGAACCAATTGAGTTGGAAGGCTTAAAAAAAAGATTGTAATTGGGTTTACTGTTGGATTGCCTTCTAGTCACTAACACCAATCCCTTTTAATTAAGTGGGTTACAATTTGTGAACAGACGTAGCATTCTAACTTGTTTGACTTTCCTTTGCCTAGTAAAGGATAACAAAACAGAATAACTTTTAATTATCAATTAATCTTGAGAGTATTCCAACTATAATAGGGATTCCAACTAATCAACTCCCAGTCAAGGCTTTTATTTACATTGTTCAAATTCATCAATTTAATTTCCTGTTATTCAACTCAAACCTTTTTGAAAACATCTGATTAATAAAATAGCACACCTTTCTGCAACTTGTTGGGAGACGACCTGGGATTCATACTCCCAGTATTTAAAATTTGAATTTCTGTGACATATTTCTAAATTGATCAGTGGATTTTCGGTGAGTTAAGAACTATACTTGCAACGTACACATTTTAATAATTTTTAATTCACCAATTTTCGCAACAGCTTACCATCCTCAGACCAATGGGCAAGCCGAGGTGTCAAACAGAGAGATAAAGCATATCTTGCAGAAGATAGTCAAACCTCATAGAAAAGACTGGAGCACCAGGCTGCAAGTTGCACTATGGGCATACAGGACAGCATACAAAACACCCATTGGAATGAGCCCTTTCCGCTTAGTTTATGGAAAAGCTTGTCATCTCCCAATTGAAGTAGAGCACAGAGCCTTTTGGGCAGTCAAGGAGTGCAACATGGGAATTGTGCAAGCTGGAGCTGAAAGGAAGTTGCAATTGCAAGAACTGGAAAGCCTTTGCCTAGAAGCTTATGAGAACTCAAGAATATACAAGGAAAAGATGAAGGCTGTACATGATCAGCACATTAGGAGGAAAGAGTTCCAACCTGGGGATTTAGTCCTCCTTTACAAATCTCGACTAAGACTCATGCCAGGCAAGTTGCGATCGAGATGGGAAGGTCCATACAGAGTAGAGAAGGCCGAACCATACGGAGTTTATCACCTAAGCCACCCTTCACACTCTGAACTTATCAAAGTTAATGGACAACGTCTGAAGCTGTACCATGGAGAGAAGCTGCAGAAAAATAAGGAGCTTGAGATCTTCCTCTTAGAAGATCCCCACAGGCCAGAAGATTGAGCTACTGGAGCGTCCAACTTACAGACGTTAAAGCAAAGTGCTAGGTGGGAGACAACCCACCATAGTATGATCGTTCTTTTCTTTCTATCTCTAGTTTTTCCTAGTCAATAACTCTTCTCTTTATTAGCGCCTTCATGCATCTGCAGTCGCATTTTATTTTTTTAAAAAAAAAGAGCTGTGCGACACGACCGCATCAGTGACGCGTCCGTGTTGCAAGAAGAGGTGAGAAAATAAAAAGTGTACAGAGAGTCACGCCGGAGCGTGGCTGGAGGCGTGCCAATGGCACAAATCATCCCACGCGACCGCGTCACTGACGCGTCCGCGTCACATGGGATTCCTGGCCTTCCACGGATCGCATGCCCCACGCGGCTGCGTGCCCTGGATTTCGACCTAAAAGGGTGCAAAACCAATTATTGTGCTGGAGTGGTACTAGAATGGTGCTGAACGCACAATTCTATCCACGCGGCCGCGTAACCCACGCAACCGCATCACATTCCTCTAAAAGCCCACTCACGCGATCGCATGCCCTACGCGATCGCATAAACCCAATTTTGGCAAATCTATCAATTTGAACAGAGAGTTGTGCAGCCGCGAGGCTGTACTCGCGCCAGAAGCACAATATGGGTCACGCGACCACGTGACTGACGCGACCGCGTCAACTACCTTACAGCGCAATCACGCGAACGCATGCTCCATGCGGCCGCGTCGCTTGCACCGCACAGCCCCACCAAAACTACCAAATTATCTTATCTTTCTCTCCACCAAATCCTAATTTTTCTTTTCCCTCCTTATCTCTCCCTTCTCCCTTCTCCCTTCTATCCCACCCTTCACTCTCTCTTTCTCTCACCTCCATTAACAAGGTTTTCTTTTCTTCCCTCATTCTTCCCTTTTTATCATTCTTCTTATTTTAGATGTTCTTTTCTTTTCTTTCCTTTCCTTTTCTTTATCATTATTTTTGTTCTTCTTATTTCCTTTTTACATGGTGCTAGCATATTTATTTGGGCCATCATTCCTCATTATTTGCTTGTGGATTATTGTAATTTGTTTGGCACTTATATCTTATTCTCAACAAAGGATTGCTTGCATGTTTACTTTCATACTTTCTATGCTTTATTTCCCATGCATGCTATGTGTTTGTGAAAAGGCCCATATAGCATCATGCACTTTTCTACATTATCCTATTCTACTAATCCATGCATGTTTTTCACAAAATTCCTTTACTATTTTATTAATCCAATTTAATTGCCAATACAAATTGTTAATTTGTTACGAAGTGATGCTTGATCTATGCTACTCATGCCCTTGCCGGCATGCCAATAATCATCTTGCATCTACTTCCCTTTTTATGCACCTATCATATTTCCTTTCTTGATCTTTTCACATGTTGTCTAGACCATGTGTTTATTTCATTCATCTTCACCGTGCACTTTTTTTTTTATCCACTCCATCTCCTTCCTTGCTTTGTTTCTTTGGATCTAACTTACTTTCTCTTCCCCTTTTCAGAATGGCCACCAAGAAAGGCAAAGAGAAAGCTACCCCTAAACCCACAGCAAGGAAAGGAACGAAGAGAGCATTAGTGGCAGAACCTTCTTCAACTGCAGTCAAGCCCTCAACAAAGAGAATTAAAAGGATTATCAAGGTTGATGAAAAGGAACAAGCCTTTCCAGCCAAGGACGCTGCACGATTCCCAAATCGCTACTGTGAGCATATGTTTCCTATTCTGGCAGTTCGAAATTACAACAATGAACACCTTCTTATCCTTCCACCTCATATCGCTGAATTTGTTGAGCCACAAATTGCACATAGACATTGGGGATTTTTACTGAGACAGCCACGACAGGTTAATCTTTCTTGGGTTGTTGAGTTCTACTCCAACTTCCACCTGCCGACTCTGCAGTTCATCTATTTATGCCAGAAGCAAGTCCCCATTACAGAAGAAGCCATACAGCAAGCCTTAGATCTCCCACCTGCTCTAGAAGGATTGGACGCTTTTCAGAAAGCCGCAACCAAGCGCCAGGCATACACTTTTGACTGGGATGCTGTTCTCAGAGTTATTGCTCGCCCAGGCAGCAAATGGATCTTCGGATACCATCATTCCCGTCCTAAAGGAATCTCGGCTTCCGCCCTTACCTTAGAGGCTCACGTATGGGCACAGATCATGTCCCATTACGTCTTCCCGAGTACTCATGAGTCCTCCTTCACCGCAGACATGGCCGTTCTACTATGGTGTATCCTCACAGACCAACCTCTCAATTTACCGCAACATATCCGGAATGCTATGGAACATGTGCAGATCGCGGGCAACCTATCTTTTCCCGCATTGGTCTCTGATCTCATCTCAGCAGCCGGAGTATCCTACAGAGCTGGGGACACCAAAGCCATTCTCCCACGGGATGATTAATATGTTCCTCACGAGAAATATCTCAGGCCACAACTTGCCACTACCAGCCAGTCCACAGAGGATGCTGCAACTCCTCCACCATCTACCAGTCAACTGCTACATCAGATACTGAAGCGGTTGGACCAACATGAAAAGAAAGCAAAGCTCCGTGAGCGCCGCAACCAATGCCGATTCAAACACCTCAGGGAGCTGCTTCGAGGAGATTGCAGAGATTCAGACACCCCGAACTCCACGTCTTTCACCAGCACAGGGAGCCATGACGGCCCCGACTATGGAGACACTGCCACCAGCCCACCATTGTTCCTGACAGATGGCACCGCGGACAGTGCAAAGCCTTAAGTGTGGGGAGGTCGGTAAGTACCTGACTTCCAGAGGTAAATTCTCTTCCCTAGCACCAATAAATTAGGATATTTTAGTTAGATTTTCTTTTTCTTAGAATAGGTTAGTTGCATGCATGTTCTACTTGATTGAAAAGACAATAAGTTTCTTCTAAAAAAAATATCTTTAGAACAAAATTTCACTAATTCTAATCCTAATTTTTAGGATATATCTGCTTGAAGTTATATTTGGAACATGATTTTTGAACTAAAGAACACACAACCTGTGAAAATTTGAGCCTTTATGCATGGTTACATTATTTAACCATAATTATTTTATTCTTGTGTGCTTACTTCTCTATGATTGTAATCTATATTTTGTCTCATCCTATATGTCCAATAGTTATTATGTTTATATGCTTGCATGTGATTGAGGCCATTATTTGTTTAAACTCACTTATCCAAATTAAGCCTACCCTTTTTAATTACCTTTGTTAACCACTTTGAGCCTTAAAATCCCATTTGTTCTGTATTTTACCACATTACTAGCCTTAAGCGGAAAAACAATTGTATATCCCAAATTGAATCTTTGGTTAGCTTAAGATAGAATTGTGTATGCTAGTTAAGTATGGGAATTTGTGGGAACAAAAATTATTAAGGAAATGTATCATGATAATATAATGGGAATTTGGGTACCTACTCATGTGAAGCTATAAGAATTACAAATCTATGTGCATTGATAAGCTATGTTTAATGAATAAGGGGACAAAATTACCCCAATGTTAAATTAAAAATTCAAAGATCAATACACACATATAAAAAAAATTTGATACATGAGTATGGAAGGTAAAAGGGAATTCTGGGTAGCTAGGTATGAATTCTAAAGTTATATAAAATATATAGGTTGGGTTAAAGCTGGGTTAATTAAAGATTCAATTTATAAGTTCACATAACCATATATATATCCCTACCCTTACCTTGGCCCCATTACAACCTTAAAAAGACCTCATGATGTTTGCATTGGCATATTAACTGTTGTTGATTGGTTAGGAGAAAAACAAAAGTTAGAGAGCATAATTAGAGAAGGATAGAGTGATTACCCTATACACTAGAGGGATTAGAGCGTATATACATCATCAGTGAGGGTTCTATGCTTAAATTTTCATGTTCCCTGCTTTCACGAGTTATCTTCTTGCACTTTTATCTGTTTTACTGTATAGTGATAGAATTAATGGAATTTGATTTGTAATTGTTTTGAAGAGCTTATTTACTTTTGATCAAGTGGGCAAGAATAATATAATTGCATTTGTACATATATAGGTTGTATTGCATTGCATGAATTTCTACATGTTCATACTCATTTATCTTATCTCCTTCAATTAAGCATGAGGACATGCTAATGTTTAAGTATGGGGAGGTTGATAAACCACTATTTTATGGTTTATATTGTGTATAATTATGTGGTATTATCATGATCCTTACCTACTTATTCATTAATTTAGCATGCATTTATATTTCCTTCCTGGAATTATTACATGGTTGAAAACTGCTTCCTAGAGACTTTTTATTATGCATTTTAGTTCTCCTTTATCCCATTAGATGCCATGATCTATGTGTTAAGTGTTTCAGGCTTTATAGGGCATGGATGAGTTGGAGATTGGAAGGGAAGCTAGCAAAAATGGAAGGAACACAAGAAATTGAGGAGACAACCGGCGAGAAATGACGCGGCCGCATGGCTCACGCGTTCGCGCGGAAGAGGAGAAATCGAAGTGACGCGGTCGCATGGTTCACGCGACTGCGTGGAAAGGAAAAGCACAAGTGACGCAGAGGCGTGGACGACGTGAATGCGTGGCACGAAAAAACGCGAATGACGCGTCCGCGTGGATAACGCGATCTCGTGACATGCGTGATCTGCATAATCTGCAGATTTCGCTGGAAGCAGTTTTGGGCCCTGTTTTGACCCAGTTCTCAGCCCAGAACAGCAGACTAGAGCCAGAGAACATGCAGAAACGGGAGACAACATTCATTCTACACAGTTTTGAGTTTTTAGATCTAGTTTTTACTCCTCCTCTAGGTTTTCTCTCTACACAATTGATACTCTTAGGATATTATTTTTGCTACTACTTTTGCATTGGGATATTGAGAAGAGTCATTACCTCATCAAGACTTCGTCATTCTAGTTCATTTTCTTTACTTTGCTTCACTCTTCCATGTCCTTTGCTTTGTTAATTTTACCATTGGAATATTATTAGGATTTATTCAATATAAGGATTATTCTTATTTTAATTGGATTATTTTTTATTTCTATTTACAATGTCTTTCTTTAATTTCTTTTCATATGTTATGAATTTTACATTCACAATGAGCGAGTAGTTCCCTAACTTGATGGGGAGTTGATTGAAAGGAACCAATTGAGTTGGAAGGCTTGAAAGAAAGATTGTAATTGGGTTTACTATTGGATTGCCTTCTAGTCACTAACACCAATCCCTTTTAATTAAATGGGTTGCAATTTGTGAACAGACGTAGGATTCCAACTTGTTTGACTTTCCTTTGCCTAGTAAAGGATAACAAAACAGAATAACTTTTAATTATCAATTAATCTTGAGAGTATTCCAACTATAATAGGGATTCCAACTAATCAACTCCCAGTCAAGGCTTTTATTTACATTGTTCAAATTCATCAATTTAATTTCCTGTTATTCAACTCAAACCTTTTTGAAAACATCTGATTAATAAAATAGCACACCTTTCTGCAACTCGTTGGGAGACGACCTGGGATTCATACTCCCAGTATTTAAAATTTGAATTTCTGTGACATATTTCTAAATTGATAAGTGGATTTCCGGTGAGTTAAGAACTATACTTGCAACGTACACATTTTAATGATTTTTAATTCACCAATTTTCGCTACATCAGCAGCATTCTTGAGAATCCGAAAAGTCTAAACCTTGTCTGTGGTATTCCGAGTAGGATTCAAGGATTGAATGACTGTGATGAGCTTAAAACTCGCGAGTGTTGGGCGTAGTGATAAATTCAGAAGAATCACTGGATTCTATTCCGACATGATCGAGAACCGACATATGATTAACCGTGTTGTGACAAAGCGTTTGGACCATTTTTACTGAGAGGATGGGAAGTAGCCATTGACAACGGTGACACCCTACATACAGCTTGCCATAGAAGGAACCTTGCGTGCGTGAAGAAGATGACAGTAGGAAAACAGAGATTCAGAAGACAACGCATCTCCAAAACTCCAACACATTCTCTATTACTGCGTAACAATTATTCGTTTCATGCTCTTTCACTTTTTACAATTGAAACTAAAGAACCCTATTGGTATCCTGACTAAGAATAATAAGATAACTATAGCTTGCTTCAAGCCAACAATCTCCGTGGGATCGACCCTTACTCGTGTAAGGTATTACTTGGACGACCCAGTGCACTTGCTGGTTAGTTGTGCGGAATTACATAGTGTCAGTGTA
This sequence comes from Arachis stenosperma, assembly GCF_014773155.1. Lineage (NCBI taxonomy): Eukaryota > Viridiplantae > Streptophyta > Magnoliopsida > Fabales > Fabaceae > Arachis > Arachis stenosperma. The sequence goes on along the minus strand of NC_080385.1, from coordinate 61,071,832 downwards.
ATTTTCGTGCACCAAGTTTTTGGCGCCGTTGCCAGGGATTGTTCGAGTTTGAACAACTGATGGTTTATCTTGTTACTTAGATTAGGAAAAATTTGTCTTTTTGGTTTAGAGTCACTAGAATTGCATCCTTTATTATTCCTTTTAAAAATTTTTTCTTCAAAAATATTATTTTTCTCTATTTATTGTTAGTTTTTCATTGAGTCTAGTTGCATGTTTTAAGTTTGGTGTCCTTTGTGTTTTTGTCATCAAAAAAATAGTTTTTATCTGTTCAATCCTTGCATTTGTTAAATGTGTCTATTTTCTTGGGAATAGTTGCCCCTTTGAGTTTTCCTTTTTAAAATCTTTTTCAAAAATAATTTTTCTTTAATTAAATCTTGTGCCAAAATTTAGGTTTGGTGTTCCCTTGTTAATTTTCCTTTAGTTTTCGAAAATCTTAATTTGGTTTTCTAAAAATTTTAAGTTTGGTGTTCTTTCTTTTGTTCTTGTTGTTCTTGTGAGTCTTTAAAGTGTTCTTGAGTCCTCTTTGTATTTTGATCTTAAAATTTTTAAGTTTGGTGTTCCTTGGAGTTTTCCCTCCAAAATTTTTGAAAACAAGGAGCATTGGATCTAAAAATTTTAAGTCTTGTGTCTTTTGTGTGTTTTTCTCTTTCATAATAAAATTCAAAAAAATCAAAAAATTATCTTTTCTAACTAATTCTAAGCAATTATTTCGAATTTTTTTATAAAAATTCAGATTTCAATGTCGAATTTTTTTTTCAAATCTTATCCTTTTAAGATTTTTAAAAATCATATCTTTTTCAAAAATATCCTAACCACTTTCTCTCTCCTCACTTTTTCGAAAATTTTTTTAATAAAATAAATCCACGTCATCTCCCTTTCTCCATCATGGACCTAAGTGAAAATGAAGAGTCCAGAAGGACTCTGGGGTCATATGCTAATCCCACTACTGCTTCATATGGAAGTAGTATCTGTATACCCTCCAACGGAGTCAGTAATTTTGAGTTGAATCCTCAGCTTATTATCATGGTGTAGCAAAGTTGCCAGTATTCCAGTCTTCCACAGGAAGAACCTACAGAGTTTCTGGCACAGTTTTTATAAATTGCTGACACAGTACATGGTAAGGAAGTAGATCAGGATGTCTACAGATTATTACTGTTTCCATTTGCTGTAAAAGACCAAGCTAAGAGGTGGTTAAATAACCAACCTAAGGCTAGCATAAGGACATGGAAACAGCTGTCAGAAAAATTCCTGAATCAATATTTTCCTCCAAAACGGATGACACAGCTAAGGCTGAGCATCCAAGGCTTTAAACAAGGAGATAATGAATCTCTTTATGATACCTAGGAGAGATACAGAGAAATGCTAAGAAAATGTCCCTCTGAAATATTTTCAGAGTGGGTGTAGTTAGACATCTTCTATTATGGGCTTACAGAGAAAGTTCAAATGTCTTTGGACCACTCAGCTAGTGGATCTATACACATAAGAAAGACAATTGAAGAAGCTCAAGAGCTCATTGATACAGTTGCCAGAAATTAGCATCTGTACCTAAGTAGTGAACCTTCCATGAAAGAATGGCTAATAAGAACATGGAAGTACAGTTGAAGCAAACAGAACATCAGTTATCAAAACAAATAACTGAAGAGTGCTAAGCAGTTCAATTAAGAAGTGGAAAGACATTAAATACCTCACTTCAAGGCAGCAGGAAGCCAAGAAATGAACAAACTGCTACCCAAAATCCCTCTGAGGACAGTAAGAGGCCAGAGAGGAATAATTATGGCGCTCAAACGCCAGAAAAGAGTGGAGAACTGGTGTTAAACGCCCAACCCATGCTTAGTTCTAGTGTTCAAACGCCAGAAACAAGTAAGGAATTGGCGTTGAACGCCCAAGTTAAGCTCAGTTCTGGCATTCAAACGCCAGAAACAGGTAAGGAGTTGGCGTCCAACGCCAATCCAGCTTCCAACCCTGGCATTCAAATACCAGTAAGGGATCAGACACATACAAGTGCTGATAGCAACCCCTCTAAAAAGGCTTCTCCAATCACATCTGTAGGAAATAAACCTGCAGCAACTAAGGTTGAGGAATACAAAGCCAAAATGCCTTATCCTCAGAAACTCTGCCAAGCGGAACAAGATAAGTAATTTGCTCGATTTACAGACTATCTCAGGACTCTTGAAATAAAGATTCCGTTTGCAAAGGCACTTGAGCAAATACCCTCTTATGCTAAGTTCATGAAAGAGATCTTAAGTCATAAGAAGGATTGGAGAGAAACTGAAAAAGTTTACCTCACTGAAGAATGCAGTGCAGTCATTTTAAAAAGCTTACCTGAGAAGCTTAAAGATCCCGGAAGCTTCATGATACCATGCACATTAGAGGGTACTTGTACCAAGAAAGCTCTATGTGATCTTGGAGCAAGTATCAACCTAATACCTGCATCTACTGTCAAAAAGCTTGGTTTGACTGAAGAAGTCAAACCGACCTGGATATGTCTCCAACTTGCTGATGGCTCCATTAAATACCCATCAGGCGTGATTGAAGACTTGATTGTCAAGGTTAGGCCATTTGCCTTTCCCGCTGACTTTGTGGTGCTGGAAATGGAGGAGCACAAGAGTGCAACTCTCATTCTATGAAGACCTTTCCTAGCAACTGGACGAACCCTCATTGACATCCAAAAAGGAGAATTAACCCTGAGAGTCAATGAGGACGAGTTTAAGTTAAATGTTGTCAAAGCTATGCAGCATCCAGACAGCCCAAACAACTGCATGAGCATTGATAGTATTGACTCTCTGGTGGAAGAGGTCAATATGACTGAGAGTCTCAAATCAGAGCTAGAGGATATCTTTAAAGATGCTCAGCCTGATCTGGAGGAACCAGAGAAAATAATAGAACCTCTGAAAATCCCTCAGGAAGAGGAGAAACCTCCTAAACCCGAGCTCAAACCATTACCACCATCCTTGAAATATGCATTTCTGGGAGAAGGTGACACCTTTCCTGTAATCATAAGCTCTACCTTAGAGCCACAGGAAGAGAAAGCACTAATTCAAGTGCTGAGGACACACAAGACAGCTCTTGGGTGGTCCATCAGTGATCTTAAGGGCATTAGCCCAGCCAGATGCATGCACAAGATCCTATTGGAGGATGACGCTAAGCCAGTGGTTCAACCACAGAGGCGGCTGAATCCAGCCATGAAGGAGGTGGTGCAGAAGGAGGTCACTAAATTACTAGAGGCTGGGATTATTTATCCTATTTCTGATAGCCCCTGGGTAAGCCCTGTCTAAGTTATCCCTAAAAAGGGTGGCATGACAGTGGTTCATAACGAAAAAAATGAACTGGTTCCTACAAGAACAGTTACAGGGTGGCGTATGTGTATTGATTACAGAAAGCTCAATACAGCTACCAGAAAGGATCATTTTCCTTTACCATTCATAGCCCAAATGCTAGAAAGACTAACAGGTCATGAATACTACTACTTTCTGGATAGATATTCAGGTTATAATCAAATTATAGTAGATCCCCAAGATCAAGAGAAAACAGCACTCACATGTCCATCCAGAGTATTTGCATACAGAAGGATGCCATTTGGTCTGTGCAATGCACCTGCAACCTTTCAAAGGTGCATGCTCTGTATTTTCTCTGATATGGTGGAAAATTTTTTGGAAGTCTTCATGGATGACTTTTCAGTATTTAGAGACTCATTCAGCTCCTGTCTTGACCATTTAGCACTTGTTCTAAAGAGGTGCCAAGAGACTAACCTGGTTTTAAACTGGGAGAAATGTCACTTTATGGTGAGTGAAGGAATTGTCCTTGGGCACAAAATTTTGAACAAGGGAATAGAGATGGATCAAGCTAAGGTAGAGGTAATTGAAAAATTACCACCACCTGCCAATGTTAAGGCAATCAGAAGCTTTCTGGGACATGCAGGATTCTATATGAGGTTTATAAAAGATTTTTTAAAAATTACAAAACCTCTGAGTAATCTGCTAGCTGTTGACATGCCATTTATCTTTGATAAGGAGTTTCTGCAGGCGTTTGAGACAATGAAAGCTAAGCTGGTCACACCACCAGTCATCTCTGCACCAGACTGGACATTACCATTTGAACTAACGTGTGATGCCAGTGACCATGCCATTGGTGCAGTGTTAGGACAAAGGCATGACAAGCTTCTACACATCATTTATTATGCCAGTTGTGTTTTAAATGACGCACAGAAGAACTTTCACAGAAAAAGAGTTACTTGCAGTGGTTTATGCCATTGACAAGTTCAGATCTTATTTAGTAGGATCAAAAGTGATTGTGTACACTGACCATGCTGCTCTTAAATATCTACTCACAATGCAGGATTCAAAACCCAAACTCATAAGATGGGTGTTGCTTATGTAAGAGTTTGATATAAAAATAAGAGACAGAAAAGGGACAGAGAACCAAGTAGCAGACCACCTATCCCGAATAGAACCAGTAGAAGAGGCATCCCTCCCTCTTACTGAGATCTCTGAAAATTTTTCGGATGAGCAACTCTTTGCCATCCAGGAAGTACCATGATTTACAGACATTACAAACTACAAGACTGTGAGATTCATACCCAAAGAGTATAGTAGGCAGTAATCCAAGAAATTGATCTCGGATGCAAAGTACTATCTGTGGGATGAACCATATCTCTTCAAGAGATGTGTAGACGGAGTAATCCGTAGATGTGTGCCTAAATAAGAAGCACAAAAGATCCTCTGGCATGCCATGGATCACAGTATGGAGGACATTTTGGAAGTGAACGAATAGCCACAAGAGTCCTCCAATGTGGCTTCTGCTGGCCTACTCTCTATAAAGACTCCTGAGAGTTTGTACTTAATTGTGATAGTTGCCAAAGATCTGGCAATCTACCTCACAGTTATGCCATGCCTCAACAAGGGATCTTGGAGATTGAGTTGTTTGATGTATGGGGTATTGACTTCATGGGGCCTTTCTGATGAGCGGATAATTTGTATACTTTTTGGCATTGTTTTTAGTATGTTTTTGATATGATATAGTTAGTTTTTAGTATATTTTTATTAGTTTTTAATTAAAATTCACTTTTCTGGACTTTACTATGAGTTTGTGTGTTTTTCTGTGATTTCAGGTATTTTCTGGCTGAAATTGAGGGTCCTGAGCAAAAATCTGATCCAGAGACCAAAAAGGACTGCAGATGCTGTTGGATTCTGACCTCCCTGCACTCGAAGTGGATTTTCTGGAGCTACAGAAGCCCAATTGGCGCGCTCTCAACGGCATTGGAAAGTAGACATCCAGGGCTTTCCAGCAATATATAATAGTCCATACTTTGTCCAAGATTTGATGGCCCAAACCCGCGTTGCAATCCGGCCTCAGAAATTCCAGCGTTAAACGCCGGAACTGGATTAAAAGTTGGAGTTAAACGCCCAAACTGGCACCAAAGCTGGCGTTTAACTCCAGAAAAGGTCTCTACACGAATTTCCTTGATTGCTCAGCCCAAGCACACACCAAGTGGGCCAGGAAGAGGATTTTTCTGTCATTTACTCATTTCTGTAAACCTTAGGAGACTAGTTTACTACATATAGGACCTTTTTACATTGTAATCAGTACCGAATACTACTCTAAGACATTGTACACGTTTCTTCCACAGTATGAGTCTCTAAACCCCATGGTTGGGGGTGAGGAGCTCTGCTGTGTCTTGATGGATTAATGCAATTACTACTGTTTCTTATTCAATCATGCTTGCTTCCATTCTAAGATAACACTTGTTCTTAATCCGGATGAATGTGATGATCCGTGACAATCATCATCATTCTCAACCATGAACACGTGCCTGACAAGCACCTCTGTTCTATCTTAGATTGAGTAGTTATCTCTTGGATTCTTCGGAGTCTTCGTGGTATAGGCAGGACCTGATGGCAGCATTCAAGAGAATCCGGAAGGTCTAAACCTTGTCTGTGGTATTCTGAGTAGGATTCAATGATTGAATGACTGTGACGTGCTTCAAACCTGTAATCTACTGGGCGTTAGTGACAGACGCAAAAGAGTGATTCTATTCCGGTAGAGGAGGGAACCAAACCGGTGATTGGCGGCACTGTGACAGAGTGCTCTGCATTAGCTTTCACTGCGCGGATGGGAGGTAGCTGCTGACAACAGTGAGACCCTACACGAGCTTGCCATGGAAGGAGACATGCGTGTTTGATGAAGAAGACAGTAGGAAAGCAGAGATTCAGAAGATGGAGCATCTCCAAACCTCAACCCATTCTCCATTACTGCAGTACAAGTAACTATTACATGTTCTTTTGCTTCTTACAATCAATCCTGATAATTTCTGATATCCTGACTAAGATTTACAAGATAACCATAGCTTGCTTCAAGCCGACAATCTCCGTGGGATCGACCCTTGCTCACGCAAGGTATTACTTGGACGACCCAGTGCACTTGCTGGTTAGTTGTGCGGGATTGCAAAAGTGTTATTGCAATTTCGTGCACCAAGTTTTTGGCGCCGTTGCCAGGGATTGTTCGAGTTTGGACAACTAACGGTTTATTTTGTTGCTTAGATTAGGACTGTTTTCTTTTTGGTGGTTTAGAGTCTTTTAGTTGAGTCTAGTTCATATTCTAAGTTTGGTGTCAATTGCATGCTTTTTGTTTTTCTTTTAAATTTTCGAAATTTTCTTGTTCTTAGTCCCTTTTTGATTCTTAAAAGTTCTAAGTTTGGTGTCCTCTTTGTGTTTTTCTCTTTAAAATTTTCGAAAATATTAGTGTTTGATTTTCTAAAATTTTAAGTTTGGTGTCTTTTTGTGTTTTTCTCTTTCCTCTTTTTAAAAATCAAATCTTTTTCATAAAAATTTTTCAATCATATCTTCTTAATTGCTGTCTTCAAAATCTTTTTCTTTACTAATTGATTCAGTTCTCAACTTGCTCTGATCTTATTTTATTTTTTATTTTCGAAATTTTATTTTATTTCCCTTTTAATTTTCGAAATTTTTATTTTAAATTTCTTTTTATTTTAATTTTTTTGGTTATTTCAAAATAAAAATAAAAATAAACAAAATTCATCTCTTTGCAATTATTCTCATTTCCCTTTTGTCTATTATGGACTCAAGTGGAATTAACCAGTCCAAAAGGACTCTGGGGTCCTATGCCAACCCCAGTACAGCTGCATATGGGAGTAGCATCTGTATACCTCCCATCAAAGCAAGCAGCTTTGAGCTAAACCCTCAACTCATTATCATAGTGCAGCAAAATTGCCAGTATTCCGGTCTTCCAGAGGAAGAACCTACTGAGTTTCTGGCACAGTTCTTACAAATTGCTGACACAATACATGATAAAGAGGTAGATCAGGATGTCTACAGACTGTTACTGTTTCCATTTGCTGTAAAAGATCAAGCAAAAAGGTGGTTAAATAACCAACCTACAGCAAGCATAAAGACATGGAAACAGTTATCAGAAAAATTCCTGAATCATTTTTACCCTCCAAAAAGGATGACACAGCTAAGGCTGGACATCCAAGGCTTTAAACAAGAGGATAATGAATCTCTTTATGATGCCTGGGAGAGGTATAGAGGTATGCTAAGAAAATGTCCCTCTGAAATGTTTTCAGAGTGGGTACAGTTAGACATTTTCTACTATGGGCTTACAGAAAAAGCTCAGATGTCTTTAGACCACTCAGCTGGTGGATCTATACACATGAGAAAGACAATTGAAGAAGCTCAAGAGCTTATAGACACTGTTGCTAGAAACCAATACTTGTATTCTAGCAATGAGTTCGTTCCAAAGGAGGAGGCCATGGCATTAGTCACTGATCCTAATCCTCAGGAACAGATGAATGAGCTCAATCAACAATTGCTCCTGATGACAGAACAGTTAGCAGAATTTAAAGAAATGCTCCATGATACTAAGGTTGCTAACAAGAGCATAGAACTGCAGTTGAATCAAGCAAAACAGCAAATATCTAAACAAATAACAGAAGAATGTCAAGCAGTTCAACTGAGGAGTGGGAAAACACTGAAGGCCACTGCTCAAAAGAGCAAGAAGTCAATTAAGGAACAGTTGACAGAGGATGACCAAGCCACTGTTCAAAATCCCTCTGAGGACATTGAGAGCCCAGAGAGGAATATTGGCGTTCAAACGCCAGAAAGGGAAGGGAACTTGGCGTTAAACGCCCATTCCTTGCCCAGTTCTGGCGTTCAAACGCCAGAAAAGGGGGAAAAGCTGGCGTTTAACGCCCAAATTCCTCCCAATCCTGGCGTTCAAACGCCCAAGGAGAATCAGGCACCTGAGGGTCCTGATGATTACTCCCCTAACAAGGCTTCTTCAACCATTTCTGTAAGGAATAAACCTGCAGCATCTAAGGTTGAAGAATATCAAGCCAAGATGCCTTATCCTCAGAAACTCCGCAAAGCGGAACAGGATAAGCAATTTGCCCGCTTTGCAGACTATTTAAGGACTCTTGAAATAAAGATTCCTTTTGCAGAGGCACTTGAGCAAATACCTTCTTATGCTAAGTTCATGAAAGAGATCTTAAGTCATAAGAAGGATTGGAGAGAAACTGAAAAAGTATTTCTCACTGAAGAATGCAGTGCAGTCATTCTAAAAAGCTTACCAGAAAAGCTTCAAGATCCTGGAAGCTTTCTGATACCATGCACATTGGAAGGCACTTACACCAGGGTGGCCTTATGTGATCTTGGAGCAAGTATTAATTTAATACCTGCATCCACTATCAGAAAGCTTGGGTTGATTGGAGAAGTCAAACCAACCAGGATATGCCTCCAACTTGCTGATGGTTCCATTAAACACCCATCAGGCATAATAGAGGACATGATTGTCAAGGTTGGACCATTTGCCTTTCCAACTGACTTTGTGGTGCTGGAAATGGAGGAGCATAAAAATGCAACTCTCATTCTAGGAAGACCTTTCCTAGCAACTGGACGAACTCTCATTGATGTACAAAAGGGAGAAGTAACCTTGAGAGTCAATGAGGATGAGTTCAAGTTGAATGCTGTAAAAGCAATGCAGCATCCAGACACACCAGAGGACTGCATGGGCGCTGACATTATTGACTCTCTGGTAGAAGAGATCAATATGGCTGAAAGCCTAGAATCAGAGCTTGAGGACATCTTTAAAGATGCTCAAACTGATCAGGAAGCGCCAGAGGAGGCAATGGAATTTTCGAAAATTCCTCAGGAGGAAGATAAGCCTCCTAAGCCTGAACTCAAACCATTACCATCATCCCTGAAATATGCATTTCTGGGAGAGGGTGACACTTTTCCAGTGATTATAAGCTCTGCCTTAAATTCACAGGAAGAGGAAGCACTAATTAAAGTGCTAAGGACACACAAGACAGCTCTTGGGTGGTCCATAAGTGATCTTAAGGGCATTAGCCCAGCCAGATGCATGCACAAGATCCTATTGGAGGATAATGCCAAACCAGTGGTTCAACCACAAAGGAGGCTAAATCCTGCCATGAAGGAGGTGGTGCAGAAAGAGGTCACTAAATTACTGGAGGCTGGGATTATTTATCCTATTTCTGATAGCCCCTGGGTGAGCCCTGTCCAAGTTGTTCCCAAAAAGGGAGGCATGACAGTGGTTCATAATGAAAAAAATGAACTGGTTCCTACAAGGACAGTCACAGGGTGGCGCATGTGTATTGACTACAGAAGACTCAATACAGCCACCAGAAAGGATCATTTTCCTTTACCATTCATAGACCAAATGCTAGAAAGACTAGCTGGTCATGATTACTACTGCTTTTTGGATGGCTATTCAGGCTACAACCAAATTGCAGTAGACCCTCAGGACCAAGAGAAAACAGCATTCACCTGCCCTTCAGGCGTGTTTGCCTACAGGAGAATGCCTTTTGGTCTGTGCAATGCACCTGCAACCTTTCAGAGGTGCATGCTCTCTATCTTCTCAGATATGGTAGAGAAATTTCTGGAAGTCTTCATGGATGACTTTTCAGTATATGGAGACTCATTTGGCTCCTGTCTTAACCACTTATCACTTGTCCTGAAAAGATGCCAAGAGACTAACCTGGTTTTAAACTGGGAGAAATGTCACTTTATGGTGACTGAAGGAATTGTCCTTGGGCACAAAATTTCAAGCAGGGGAATAGAGGTGGATAAGGCAAAGGTAGAGGTAATTGAAAAATTACCACCACCTGCCAATGTTAAGGCAATCAGAAGCTTTCTGGGGCATGCAGGATTCTACAGAAGGTTTATTAAGGATTTTTCGAAAATTGCTAAACCTCTGAGTAACCTGTTAGCTGCTGACACACCATTTGTGTTTGATACACAGTGTCTGCAGGCATTTGAGACCCTGAAAGCTAAGTTGGTCACAGCACCAGTTATCTCTGCACCAGATTGGGCATTACCATTTGAATTAATGTGTGATGCCAGTGATCATGCCATTGGTGCAGTGTTGGGACAAAGGCATAACAAACTTCTGCATGTCATTTACTATGCTAGCCGTGTTCTAAATGATGCACAGAAGAACTACACAACCACAGAAAAAGAATTACTTGCAGTGGTCTATGCCATTGACAAGTTTAGATCCTACTTAGTGGGGTCAAAGGTGATTGTGTACACTGACCATGCTGCTCTTAAATACTTACTCACAAAGCAGGATTCAAAACCCAGGCTTATCAGATGGGTGTTGCTTCTGCAAGAGTTTGATATAGAAATAAGAGACAGAAAAGGGACAGAGAATCAGGTAGCTGATCATCTGTCCAGAATAGAGCCAGTAGTTGGGGCGTCCCTCCCTTCTACTGAGATCTCTGAGACTTTCCCAGATGAGCAACTCTTTGCCATTCAGGAAGCTCCATGGTTTGCAGATATTGCAAACTATAAAGCTGTGAGGTTCATACCCAAAGAGTACAGTCATGTGCAGAGAAAGAAACTAATTTCAGATGCCAAGTACTACCTTTGGGATGAGCCATATCTCTTTAAGAGATGTGCTGACGGAGTGATCCGCAGGTGTATACCCAGAGAGGAAGCACGAAAGATCCTATGGCACTGCCATGGATCACAGTATGGAGGACATTTTGGAAGTGAGCGAACAGCCACTAAAGTTCTCCAGTGCGGCTTCTACTGGCCTACTCTCTATAAAGATTCCCGAGAGTTTGTGCGTAACTGTGACAGTTGCCAAAGAGCTGGTAACCTGCCTCACGGATATGCCATGCCTCAACAAGGGATATTAGAGATAGAGCTGTTTGATGTATGGGGAATTGACTTCATGGGGCCATTCCCACCATCATACTCAAACACTTACATTCTGGTGGCAGTGGACTATGTATCTAAGTGGGTAGAAGCAATTGCTACACCCACTAATGATACCAAGACTGTGCTGAAATTCCTCCAGAAAAACATTTTCAGCAGGTTTGGCGTCCCCAGAGTGCTAATCAGTGATGGAGGCACTCATTTCATCAATAAACAGCTATACTCTGCTATTGTTAGATATGGAATCAGCCATAAAGTGGCAACTCCGTATCATCCACAGACAAATGGGCAAGCTGAAGTCTCTAACAGAGAGCTAAAAAGAATCCTGGAACGGACTGTGATGTCCCGAAGAAAGGATTGGGCAAGGAGCTTGGATGATGCTCTGTGGGCATACAGAACAGCATTCAAGACCCCTATAGGCACCTCTCCATACCAATTGGTGTATGGGAAGGCCTGCCATTTGCCTGTGGAACTGGAACATAAAGCCTACTGGGCAACCAGATTCCTAAACATGGATGCACAGTTAGCTGGTGAGAAAAGACTGCTCCAGCTAAATGAGCTAGAGGAGTTCAGACTCAATGCCTTTGAAAATGCTAAAATCTATAAGGAAAAGGCAAAGAAATGGCATGACAAGAGATTGTCAAACAGAGTCTTTGAGCCAGGACAAAAAGTTCTGCTCTTCAACTCTAGGCTCAGACTGTTTCCAGGAAAACTCAAATCCCGTTGGAGGGGTCCATATGTGATTACAAAAGTGTCACCATATGGATATGTTGAGCTTCAGGATATTGATTCTGACAGTAAGTTCATTGTTAATGGACAGAGGATCAAGCACTATCTTGAAGGAAATTTTGAGCAGGAATGCTCAACACTGAGACTTGAGTGATTCTCAGTGAAAGTCCAGCTAAAGACAGTAAAGAAGCGCTTGCTGGGAGGCAACCCAGTCATTAGAAAGGTGTATGAATTGTTCTTACAGAGGCAAGTATCAAAAATGAAGGAATTCACAGAGTTACAGAAGGATTCAGCTCAAAAAGCAGAGAAAATGAGCTTACTGGCGAAAAAACGCCAGTAAGGGGCATTTTGGGCGTTAAACGCCAGAATGGGCACCATTCTGGGCGTTTAACGCCAGGAATGGTACCTTTCTGGGCGTTAAACGCCAGAATGGGCACCATTCTGGGCGTTTAACGCCAGGTGTGCAGCATCACTGGGCGTTCAGAAAAACGCCCAGTGAGGAAGGTTTTCTGGCGTTTAACGCCAGCCAGGGTACCTGGCTGGGCGTTAAACGCCCAAAAGGGGCAACAAATGGGCGTTAAACGCCAGAATGGGTGCCATTCTGGGCGTTTAACGCCAGCTTGGTGGGGGGACCACTTTTTCGTTTTCAACTCAATTTTTTTCAAACTTTCCTTTTCTTACCCAATCTTTTCTACATAAATGCACTTCAACCTTTCATCATTCACTTTCAAATCTTCACAAATCAAAACCATTCTTCAAATCTATTTCAAAATAATCTCAAATTTTCTTCAAAAACTCAACCTTTTCTCAAACTTTTTCAAAATCTTTTCAAATTTCCTCTCAAATCTCTCTTTTTTTTCGAAAATCTCTCCCCCCCACTCTATAAAGGAACGTCCCTCACCCTTCCTTCCTCACACCATTCGAATTTCCTCTCTCTCTCTCTTCTCTTCTTTCTTTTCTTTTTGCTTGAGGACAAGCAAAACCTCTAAGTTTGGTGTGCTTTTCCGTGATCACTAAGCCAAGATCATGGCTCCTAAGGGAAAACAAACCAACTCAAGAGGAAAGAAAGAGACTAATCCAAAGAATACTTGGAATGAAGAGAAGTTCTTAACCAAAGAACATGAAGACCATTATCACAAAATAATGGGTTTGAGATCAGTGATCCCGGAAGTTAAATTTGATCTGAAAGAAGATGAATATCCGGAGATCCAAGAGCAAATTCGAAACAGGGGTTGGGAAGTTCTGACCAATCCTGAGACAAGGGTTGGAAGGAACATGGTTCAGGAATTCTACTCAAATCTGTGGCTGACAGATAAGCAAAGAATGACTGGAACCGCTTACCATACCCACAAAACCATGGTCAGAGGGAAAGTTATGTACTTCCATCTGGACCAAATAAGAGAAATCTTCAAACTACCTCAACTACAAGATGATCCTGACTCCTTCAAAAGGAGGATGGTGAGAGTAGATAAAGGGTTGGATCAAATCCTAGAGGACATATGCCTCCCTGGGACTAAGTGGATGACCAATTCAAAGGGTGTCCCAAACCAACTCAAGAGGGGAGACCTCAAACCAATTGCAAGAGGTTGGCTAGACTTCATTGGGCGTTCCATATTGCCCACTAGCAACCGTTCTGAGGTCACCATCAAGAGAAGCAGGGGCGTGAAATCCAAGAATTGAAACGCCAAAAGCTCTCATCTCAAGCTGAGGGAGCATCCACTTCTCAAAATCAAGGTTGTTGAGTCCTAACTCTGTGAACACCTCTATCATTAAAAGCCTCTATTTTTCGATTTTCTAGTCTCATTCTATATCCATTTTTGAGTCTTGTTTTTAATTCATAATTAATAAAATCTAAGTTTATGCCTTAAAGTTATGAATGTCCTATGAATCCATCACCTTTCTTGAATAAAAATGTGCTTAATTGAAAAAGGAAGAATTGCATGAATTTTGAATTTTATAATAGTTTAATTATTTTGATGTGGTGGCAACACTTTTGTTCTCTGAATGTATGCTTAAACAGTGCATATGTCTTTTGAATTTGTGGTTCATGAATGTTGGCTCTTGAAAGAATGATGAAAAAGGAGACATGTTACTGAGGAACTGAAAAATCAATAAAATGATTCTTGAAGCAAGAAAAAGCTATGAAAAAAAAAAAAAAAAAGAAGAAAAGAGAAAAAGAAAGAAAAAGAAAGAATAAAGTTGTGATCCAAGGCAAATAAGAGTGTGCTTAAGAACCCTGGACACCTCTAATTGGGGACTTTAGCAAAGCTGAGTCACAATCTAAAAAGGTTCACCCAATTATGTGTCTGTGGCATGTATGTATCCGGTGGTAATACTGGAAGACAGAGTGCTTTGGGCCACAGCCAAGACTCAATAAATAGCTATGTTCAAGAATCATCATACTTTACTAGGAGAATCATTAACACTATCTGGATTCTGAGTTCCTAAAGAAGCCAATCGTTCTGAATTACAAGGGATAGAGTGAGATGCCAAAACTGTTCAGAGGCAAAAAGATAAAAGCCCCGCTCATCTAATTAATACTGATCTTCACAGATGTTTTTGGAATTCATTGCATATTCTCTTCTTTTTATCTTATTTGATTTTCAGTTGCTTGAGGACAAGCAACAATTTAAGTTTGGTGTTGTGATGAGCGGATAATTTGTATACTTTTTGGCATTGTTTTTAGTATGTTTTTGATATGATATAGTTAGTTTTTAGTATATTTTTATTAGTTTTTAATTAAAATTCACTTTTCTGGACTTTACTATGAGTTTGTGTGTTTTTCTGTGATTTCAGGTATTTTCTGGCTGAAATTGAGGGTCCTGAGCAAAAATCTGATCCAGAGACCAAAAAGGACTGCAGATGCTGTTGGATTCTGACCTCCCTGCACTCGAAGTGGATTTTCTGGAGCTACAGAAGCCCAATTGGCGCGCTCTCAACGGCATTGGAAAGTAGACATCCAGGGCTTTCCAGCAATATATAATAGTCCATACTTTGTCCAAGATTTGATGGCCCAAACCCGCGTTGCAATCCGGCCTCAGAAATTCCAGCGTTAAACGCCGAAACTGGATTAAAAGTTGGAGTTAAACGCCCAAACTGGCACCAAAGCTGGCGTTTAACTCCAGAAAAGGTCTCTACACGAATTTCCTTGATTGCTCAGCCCAAGCACACACCAAGTGGGCCAGGAAGAGGATTTTTCTGTCATTTACTCATTTCTGTAAACCTTAGGAGACTAGTTTACTACATATAGGACCTTTTTACATTGTAATCAGTACCGAATACTACTCTAAGACATTGTACACGTTTCTTCCACAGTATGAGTCTCTAAACCCCATGGTTGGGGGTGAGGAGCTCTGCTGTGTCTTGATGGATTAATGCAATTACTACTGTTTCTTATTCAATCATGCTTGCTTCCATTCTAAGATAACACTTGTTCTTAATCCGGATGAATGTGATGATCCGTGACAATCATCATCATTCTCAACCATGAACACGTGCCTGACAAGCACCTCTGTTCTATCTTAGATTGAGTAGTTATCTCTTGGATTCTTCGGAGTCTTCGTGGTATAGGCAGGACCTGATGGCAGCATTCAAGAGAATCCGGAAGGTCTAAACCTTGTCTGTGGTATTCTGAGTAGGATTCAATGATTGAATGACTGTGACGTGCTTCAAACCTGTAATCTACTGGGCGTTAGTGACAGACGCAAAAGAGTGATTCTATTCCGGTAGAGGAGGGAACCAAACCGGTGATTGGCGGCACTGTGACAGAGTGCTCTGCATTAGCTTTCACTGCGCGGATGGGAGGTAGCTGCTGACAACAGTGAGACCCTACACGAGCTTGCCATGGAAGGAGACATGCGTGTTTGATGAAGAAGACAGTAGGAAAGCAGAGATTCAGAAGATGGAGCATCTCCAAACCTCAACCCATTCTCCATTACTGCAGTACAAGTAACTATTACATGTTCTTTTGCTTCTTACAATCAATCCTGATAATTTCTGATATCCTGACTAAGATTTACAAGATAACCATAGCTTGCTTCAAGCCGACAATCTCCGTGGGATCGACCCTTGCTCACGCAAGGTATTACTTGGACGACCCAGTGCACTTGCTGGTTAGTTGTGCGGGATTGCAAAAGTGTTATTGCAATTTCGTGCACCACTTTCCCACCATCATACTCAAACACTTATATTCTGGTGGCAGTGGATTATGTATCCAAATGGGTGGAAGCTATTGCAACACCCACTAATGATACTAAGACAGTGCTAAAATTCTTCCAGAAACATATCTTCAGCAGATTTGGTGTCCCTAGAGTACTAATCAGTGATGGGGGCGCTCATTTCTGCAATAAACAGCTTTACTCTGCTATGGTTTGATATGGAGTTAGCCACAGGGTGGCAACTCCATATCATCCACAGACAAATGGGCAAGCTAAAGTCTCTAATAGAAAACTTAAAAGAATCTTGGAACGGACTATGATTAACCGTAGAAGGGATTGGGCAAGAAGCTTGGATGATGCTCTGTGGGCATACAGAATAGCATTCAAGACTCCTATAGGGACCTCTCCATACCAGCTTGTGTATGGAATAGCCTGTCACTTGCCAGTGGAACTGGAACATAAGGCCTACTGGGCAACCAAATTCCTAAACCTTGATGCCAAGTTAGCTGGAGAAAAATAATTGCTCCAGTTAAATGACCTAGAGGAATTCAGACTCGATGCTTTCGAAAATGCAAAAATTTACAACGAGAAAGCAAAAAGATGGCATGATAAGAAGCTGTCATCAAGAGTCTTTGAGCCAGGGCAAAAAGTTCTGCTGTTTAATTCTAGGCTCAGAAGAGCTTTAGGATAATAATTCTAACAAAAAGTTCATTGTTAATGGACAGAGAGTCAAACATTATCCTAAAAGCAATTTTGAGCAAGAAAGATCAAAACACTAACTTGATTAAAGCTAAGTAATAGTCCAGCAAAAGACAATAAAGAAGCGCTTGCTGGGAGGCAACCCAGCCATTAACAAAGCTTATTTATAAATTAATTGAATTTTACAGGTTCATATTAAATATCTTCAAGGTAAAATACAATTGCATGAGCTCACAGAGGTACAGAAGGATTCAGAGGATAAAACAGCAAAAAGAAGCTCACTGGTGCGAAAAAGCCAGTAAGAGCTGTTTTGGGCGTTTAACGCCCAAAAGAAGCATCTACTGGGCGTTTAACGCCAGTAGAGATAGCAATCTGGACGTTAAACGCCAGAAAGAAGCAACTTCTGGGCGTTCAGAAAAATGCCCAGTGATAAATGATTTTCTGGCGTTTAACGCCAGCCAGATGCTACAGCTGGGCGTTAAATGCCCAGGAGAAGCTACAAATGGGCGTTAAACGCCCAAAACATGCAGCGTTTGGGCGTTTAACGCCAGGATTGTGGGGAGGAGGTAAATTCGTTTTCACTTCAAATTTTTTCCATTTTTCATGTTTCAATTCATGATTTCTTGCACAAACATGTTACAAACTCTAATCTTTCAACTTAAATTCCAAAAATTTTTTAATCCTAAACATGTTTCTTAATTTTTCTTCAAAATCTTTTCAAACCTTTTTCAAAACTCAATTATCTTTTTGAATTCTTTTCAAATCTTTTTAAATTCTTCTCAAATCTTTTTAAACTCATCATATCTTCTTTTCAAAATTCAAATTTATCTTTTTCAAATATCTTTCATAACTTTTCAATTTTAAATTACATCTTTTCCCTATCATACTTATCTTTTACAAATCATATCTTCTATCTTATGTTTTTCAAAATTTTCGAAAACCCACCCCCTTCCCTTTAAATCCACGTTCGGCCTCCCTCCTCTCCTCCACAATTCGAAATTGGCTCTCCTTCTATCCCTCTCCTTTCCTTTCTTTTTCTTGAGGACAAGCAAACCTCTAAGTTTGGTGTGTTTATCCATGATCACTAAACCAATACCCACTAAGATCATGGCTCCTAAGGGAAAAAAGACCACTCCAAGAGGCAAGAAAGAGAATATTCCAAAACCACTTTGGAATCAAGGGAAGTTCTTAACCAAAGAACATTCAGACCATTACTACAAAATAATAGGTCTAAAGTCAGTGATAACAGAAGTTAAATTCGATCTGAAAGAAGACGAATATCCGGAGATCCAAGAGCAAATTCGAAATAGGAGCTGGGAAATCCTAGCTAATCCTGAAACAAAGGTGGGAAGAAACATGGTTCAGGAATTTTACTCTAATCTATGGCAAACAGACAGGCAGAGAATAGCTGGAACTGCCTTCTATGACTATCGGACTTTGGTCTGAGGGAAGATTGTTCACCTCCACCCTGACAAAATCAGGGAGATCTTTAAGCTACCTCAGCTGAAAGATGACCCAGACTCCTTTAATAGGAAAATGATGAGAACAAATAAGGGCTTGGACGAAATTCTAGAGGACATATGCCTCCCTGGAACCAAGTGGACAACCAGCATAAAGGGTGTCCTAAATCAACTCAAGAGAGAAGATCTCAAACCAGTCGCCAGAGGCTTGTTGGACTTCATTGGGCGTTCTATACTGCACCCTAGCAACCGCTCTGAAGTCACCATCAAAAGAACAGTAATGATCCATTACATTATGTTGGGAAAAGAAGTGGAAGTTCATCAGCTGATTTCTCGTGAACTTTACACAATTGCAAACAAGAACTCCAAAGATGCCAAATTGGCTTATCCAAGCTTAATCTCTATGCTATGTAAAGATGCTAGGGTGAAGATGGGAGTAACTGAGTATATCTCAGTTGAGGGACCAATCACCAAAAAGTCAATGGAAGGACAACAAGTGTAGGACGACCCCATCAAGAGGAAAGCACAGGAGTTCCTCCCGATAATCCCTCAAATTGAATATTAGGAGCATCTTGAAGCATCTGTCACCAAGTTGCAAGAAACTATGGAGCAACTAAAGGAAGAACAGCAAAATCAAAATAGCATGCTTTGCAAACTGCTTAGGGAACAAGAAGAGCAAGGGCGTGAACTGAAGCAATTGAAGTGTCAGAAGCTGTCTCTTGAAGGGCCAAGCACCCCACAGATTAAAGGAGCATCCACCTCCCAAAATAAAGGTTTTTGAGTCCTAATCTTAGCCTTAACTCTGTGATAGTTGTTTTTATTAGGAATTTACCTTAGAAGTTATATATAAGTAGTAGTAATTAGTATATCTATTTTGATTTTATCTCCAATTAAGCTATAATTTATTTTTCTCATCATCATCAAACATAAATAAAATAGCAGATTTTTAGAATAAGGAGGCAATATTTTTTTGAGTTTTTAATAAGGAAAATTCTAATTATTTATATGTGGTGGCATTACTTTTTGTCTTCTGAATGAATGTCTGAATAGTGCATATTTTTTATATTGAATTTTATGAATATTAAAATTGTTGGCTCTTGAAAGAATGATGAACAAGAGAAATGTTATTGATGATCTGAAAAATCATGAAATTGATTCTTGAAGCAAGAAAAAGTAGTGAAAAAAAAGAAGGAGCAGTAGAAAAAGCCAATAGCCCTTTAACCAAAAGGCAAGGGTAAAAAGGATATAAGGCTTTGAGCATCAATGGATAGGAGGGCCCAAGGAAATAAATTCAGGCCTAAGCAGCTAAATCAAGTTGTCCCTAACCATGTGCTTGTGGCATGCAGGTCCAAGTAAAAAGCTTGAGACTGAGTGGTTAAAGTCGTGATCCAAAGCAAAAGAGTGTGCTTAAGAACTCTGGACACCTCTAATTGGGGACTTTAACAAAGCTAAGTCACAATCTAAAAATGTTCACCCAGTTATGTGTCTGTGGCATTTATGTATCCGGTGGTAATACTGGAAAACAAAGTGCTTAGGGCCACAGCCAAGACTCATAAAATAGCTGTGTTCAAGAATCAACATACTAAACAAGGAGAATCAATAATACTATCTGAATTCTGAGTTCCTATGGATGCCAATCATTCTGAATTTCAAAGGATAAAGTGAGATGCCAAAACTGTTCGGAAGCAAAAAGCTACTAGCCCTGCTAATCTAATTAGAATTTGAGCTTCACTTGAAACTCTGAGATATTATTGCTTCTTAATTTCTTTTTACCCTATTTTATTTATCTAGTTTCTTGGGGACAAGCAACAGTTTAATTTTGGTGTTCTGATGAGCGGATATTTTATACGCTTTTTGGGGGTAATTTCATGTAGATTTTAGTATGTTTTAGTTAGTTTTTAGGCAAAATTCATATTTCTGGACTTTACTATGAGTTTGTGTGATTTTATGTGATTTCAGGTATTTTCTGGCTGAAATTGAGGGAGCTGAGCAAAAATCTGATTCAGGCTGAAAAATGACTGCTGATGCTGTTGGATTCTGACCTCCCTGTACTCGGAATAGATTTTTTGGAGCTACAGGAGTCCAATTGGCACGCTCTCAATTGGATTGGAAAGTAGACATCTAGGGCTTTCCAGCAATATATAATAGACCATACTTTGCTCGAAGATAAACGACGTAAACTGGTGTTTAACGCCAGTTTCATGTTGCATTCTCGCGTTGAACGCCAGAAACAGGTTGCAAGTTGGAGTTAACGCCAGAAATAGGTTACAACCTGACGTTTAACTCCAGAAACAGCCCAGGCACGTGAGAAGCTCAAGTCTCAGCCCCAGCACACACCAAGTTGGCCCCAGAAGTGGATTTTTGCACTATCTATCTTAGTTTACTCATTTCTTGTAAACCTAGGTTACTAGTTTAGTATTTAAACAACTTTTAGAGACTTATTTTGTATCTCATGACATTTTAGATCTGAACTTTGTACTTTTTGATGGCATGAGTCTCTAAACTCCATTGTTGGGGGTGAGGAGCTCTGCAGCATCTCGATGAATTAATGCAATTATATCTATTTTCTATTCAAACACGCTTGTTTCTATCTAAGATGTTTATTCGCACTTCAATACGAAGAAAGTGATGATCTGTGACACTCATCACCATTCTCAACCTATGAACGCGTGCCTAACAACCACCTCCGTTCTACATTAGATTGAATGAGTATCTCTTAGATTCCTTAATCAGAGTCTTCGTGGTATAAGCTAGAATCCATTGGCAGCATTCTTGAGAATCCGGAAAGTCTAAACCTTGTCTGTGGTATTCCGAGTAGGATTCAAGGATTGAATGACTGTGATGAGCTTAAAACTCGCGAGTGTTGGGTGTAGTGACAGACGCAAAAGAATCATTGGATTCTATTTCGACATGATTGAGAACCGACAGATGATTAGTCGTGCTGTGATAGAGCATTTGGACCATTTTCACTGAGAGGATGGGAAGTAGCCATTGACAACGGTGACGCCCTACATACAGCTTGCCATAGAAAGAACCTTGCGTGCGTGAAGAAGATGACAGTAGGAAAGCAGAGATTCAGAAGACAACGTATCTCCAAAACTCCAACACATTCTCCATTACTGCGTAACAATTATTCGTTTCATGCTCTTTCACTTTTTACAATTGAAACTAAAGAACCCTATTGGTATCCTGACAAAGAATAATAAGATAACCATAGCTTGCTTCAAGCCAACAATCTCCGTGGAATCGACTCTTACTCGCGTAAGGTATTACTTGGACGACCCAGTGCACTTGCTGGTTAGTTGTGCAGAATTACATAGTGTGAGTGTAATTTTCGTGCACCAGTTATGCGCCTTTAAATCCTATTTTTTAGCTATATTCTTCATCGGGCTTCTAGATCATACTATTCTTTCTATATATATTATATGTTTGAGCTTAGAATTGTCGTAATCTCTGATTAACCTTTGCTTTACGACGCGAGGTAAAGCTTAGGCTAATTAGGGTGTTACATTTAGTGGTATCAGAGCGATTCGTCCTTTTGAGCCTAAGGGATAGACCGATTGTGCTCCATTGCATACTCTGTGTGTCTTTTCTTTGATGCTATTAGGTTACCTACTTGATATTGTATAGCATGCTTGTTTGTGAGTGCCTGTTTGGTATAATTAAAGCACTAGGCTTTTGATATTGAGACTGATCACCTTGATATCAATTGTTTGGTGTAGACAAGAACCCTACATGGCCACTCGTGGACGAGGTCGAGCACGTTCATGAGAAAGTAGGAATGAGCAACCGGCTGACAACCATGCCGAATTTATGGCGACAATAGCGAACCTCACTAATACCATGGAGGCTAATGCTGCTGTGACTCTGCAATCAGTGCAGAGATTGGGCCAATCAGCCAGAAACAGAAACGGGAATGGCAAAGGAAATGCTCATGACAATGCTGAGGGAAATGGTGATAACACAGGAGGTGTTCTGATGACCTTGGCAACGTTCCTCATGGTTCATCCGCCAATTTTCCAAGGATCAACTAATCCTACTAAAGCGGACAACTGGTTTCAGGCCATGGAGCGTGCTTTATAGTCGCAGTACATTTTGAACAATCAATATGTTGAATTTGCTGCTTATCAGCTGGCAGGGGAGGCCCAGCACTGGTGGCAAGCAGGGTGCCGCTTGTTACAACTTCAGAACACCGTCGTTCAGTGGGATGTCTTCCAGACGGCCTTTTACAAGAAGTATTTTCCTGAATCTTCAAGAGAAGCGAAGGAAATGAAACTGATGCAGCTGAAGCAAGGTTCCCTGTCAGTGGTAGACTACATTAGCAAGTTTGAGGAGCTCTGTAGGTTTTCTAGGGTGTGTCAGGGTACCCCGGAGACCTACGAGAGCTGAAAGTGTATTAAGTACCAGAGGGGGTTGAAGGATAACATTATGACTACTGTGGCTCCTATGAAAATTTGCACTTTTTCTGATTTGGTGAACAAAGCAAGGGTGGTTGAGGAGTATGCCAAGACCGTAGCGGCATCCAAGGATACTCATGGAGGGAATACTAGTAAGGGACATGGCAAGTATTTCCATCCTAGAGGTCAGAGTTTCAAGAGAGGAGGATATGCGCCTCAAGGGCACGGAGGCTTCAAAAAGAACCCGCAGGATCAATTTCAGCGTGGCAAAGGAAGAGGAAATTAGAGTAAGAATTCTCCGGATTTGACTTGTGTGTGTTGTAGACGTTTTCGTCCATATGACTCTTGCAAGATTGGTTTAGGTGGGTGCTTCAACTGTGGCTTGCCTGGTCATTTTGCGAGGGATTTCACACGTGGGAAGAACCCAAGTGCGGGTCAAGGTCAGCACCAGGGGTGAGTTTTTACTGTGAATGCCAAGGATGTTTCCAAGGCAGATCCGTTGATGAGAGGTATTTGTTTAATTGGTGATAAGACCTTAATTGCATTATATGATACTGGAGCATCGTATTCATTTGTTTCATTTGCTAAAGTTGAGGAATTAGGCTTAAAAGTATCAGAGTTACCATTTGATCTACATGTACATACTCCACATCAGACAGTCATGACTAGGTCAGGTTGTAGGCAAGTAGGATTCAAACTTGAGAGTAGAGACTTTGTGCATGATTTGATCTGTTTACCAATGGTTGGGTTGGAGATGATTTTGGGGTTTTATTGGTTGTCGAAGAATCAGATTTTGTTAGATTGCTTTAAATGGACAATTCGGTTCATGCCGGAAGGAAAGAGTGGGGTAATGATAGCTGAAGGTTACCTGAACTCTGTAAGGGTACACTATAGTGGGGAAGAGTGCTAGGGTTACATCTTATTAACTGCTAATGCTTTGGGCGATACCCAATACTTACATCAGATTCTGGTGGTTAGAGACTTTCCGGAGGTATTTCCGGAGGATATTCCTGAGTTCCCACCTCAAAGAGAGATTGAATTTATGATTGAATTGGTGCTGGGAGCCAGACCAGTGTCGATTGCGCCGTATAGAATGGCTCTGATAGAGCTGGCTGAATTAAAAACTCAGTTGGAAAAGCTTCTGAACAAGAGGTTCATTTGACCGAGTGTATCACCATGGGGAGCGCCAGTTTTATTGGTGAAGAAGAAGGATGGAGGAATGCAATTATGTGTGGACTACCGACAGTTGAACAAAGTGACTGTGAAAAACAAGTACCTGCTGCCAAGGATAGATGACTTGATGGATCAACTGCAAGGAGCTGGGGTGTTTTCCAAAATTAATTTGAGATCTAGTTACCATCAGATAAGGGTGAAGGAGGATTACATCCCTAAGACTACATTTAAAACGTGCTATGGACACTACGAGTTTGCAGTGATGTCCTTTGGGTTAACGAATGCACCTACTGTTTTCATGGATTACATGAACAGAATGTTTCATCCCTTTTTGGACAATTCGTGGTGGTTTTCATAGACGACATCTTAGTTTATTCTAAGATGGCAAAGGAGCATAAGGAACACTTGAGGATTGTGTTTCATATCCTAAAGGAGCGAAAGTTGTACGCTAAGTTGTCGAAGTGTGAGTTCTGGAAGAAGGAAATAAAGTTCATACGTAACTTGGTGAGTGGTGCATGAAATTGTGATCATCAATGGTGCCATCAACATGGTACACTCAATTGCAATCTCAACTCTTTATCACAACTTCGCACAACTAACCAGCAAGTGCACTGGGTCGTCCAAATAATAAACCTTACGCGAGTAAGGGTCGATCCCACAGAGATTGTTGGTATGAAGCAAGCTATGGTCATCTTGTAAATCTCAGTCAGGCGGATTCAAATGGTTATAGAGGATTAGTGACTAAAAGATGAATAAAACATAAAATAAAGATAGAGATACTTATGTAGTTCATTGGTGAGAATTTCAGATAAGCGTATGGAGATGCTTTGTCCCTTCCGTCTCTCTGCTTTCCTACTGTCTTCATCCAATCCTTCTTACTCCTTTCCATGGCAAGCTGTATGTTGGGCATCACCGTTGTCAATGGCTACAGTCCCGTCCTCTCAGTGAAAATGTACAACGCACTCTGTCACAGCACGGCTATTCAGCTGTCGGTTCTCGATCATGTCGGAATAGAATCCAGTGATTCTTTTACGTCTGTCACTAACGCCCCACAATCGCGAGTTTGAAGCTCGTCACAGTCATTCAATCCTTGAATCCTACTCAGAATACCACAGACAAGGTTTAGACCTTCCGG
Source organism: Arachis stenosperma (assembly GCF_014773155.1). Taxonomy (NCBI): domain Eukaryota; kingdom Viridiplantae; phylum Streptophyta; class Magnoliopsida; order Fabales; family Fabaceae; genus Arachis; species Arachis stenosperma. The sequence continues at coordinate 61,046,890 of NC_080385.1, read as the reverse complement.
ATTCTCTTGAATGCCGCCATCAATTCTAGCTTATACCACGAAGATTCTAATTAAGGAATCCAAGAGATAAACATTCAAGCCTTGTTTGCTTGTAGAACGGAAGTGGTTGTCAGGCACGCGTTCATAAGTGAGAATGATGATGAGCGTCACATAATCATCACATTCATCATGTTCTTGGGTGCGAATGAATATCTTAGAACAAGAATAAGCTGAATTGAATAGAAGAACAATAGTAATTGCATTAATACTCGAGGTACAGCAGAGCTCCACACCTTAATCTATGGTGTGTAGAAACTTGATGACTAGATTTTTGACGGTTTAGAATTTTACAAATGAAATCGAGTTGAAGTATAGTCTCTAAACCAACAATAATCCTCTCATGCAAAAATTTGTTTGTCACAAGTACAAACCCCTAAAATCTATAAACCGAAGTATTTAAACCTCGGGTCATTCTCCCTAGGAATTACAATAAAGTGTTTTGTTATTGGTTGTGAGTTGTTTTGGGGTTTTTGAGATTTTAGACAAGAAATATAAATGGCAAAGAAAATAAACTAACAATTAATAAAACTCTTGGCAAGATATGAGAACTAGAAGTCCTATCCTAGTTATCCTTCTCAATTGTGATGAGAATTGTGTATTGCTCCCACTTAGTTAACCTCTAACCATGGAGGAAAGTCAAGTGGATGAATCAATTTGATTCCTCAAGTCCTAATAAACTTCTAAAGGAAAGACTAGCTTTAGAGGCATTCAAATCAATTAGCAACTTCTAATTATCAATCAATAAAGGAATTTAGATAACTCAAGAGTCACTAATTACTCTACCTAGGCCAAGAGGAACAAAACCTACACTAAAATCCAACCAAGCATTTCATCAAACACTTGGAAGGCACAAAAGAAAAGCAAAGCAAATTGACAACAAGAATAGAATCTAACAACACTTATTGCAATGAATTAACAACAACAATTAAAAGAAACACATTTATTATGAATTACCTTTTATTGAATTGGAAGAAAGTAAAAGGAACAATACTAGATCTACAACAAAATATAAGAACAACCTAAAGGAAATGACAACAAAAGAGTAGAAGAAGATGAATGTAGCAACAAAAAGTTGAGAGATAAAAGTGGAAGAAAGCAAAGATTAAAACCTAGATCTAAGAACTAAACCTAATCCTAATCCTAATTCTAGAGAGAAGTGAGAGCTTCTCTCTCTAAAACTACTTCTAACTACTTCTAAAACTAAACTATGACTAATGATCAAAAGTATGTTGATTCCTCTTCAATCCTTGGCTTAAATAGCATCAGAAATGAGTTGGATTGGGCCCACAAGGCTTCTAAAATCGCTGGCCATGTGTTGCATTAAGTGGGTCATGTGCCACCATCGGCGCGTCCAGGTACCGTGCGCGTGCGCGCCCCTATGCACGATGCAACTATGGCAAATCTTATAACGTTTCGAAGCCCCGGATGTTAGCTTTCCAACTCAACTGAAACCGCATCATTTGGACCTCTATAGCTCAAGTTATGGTCATTTAAGTGCGAAGAGGTCGGCTTGACAGCTTTCCGGTTCTTTCATTTCTTCATGAGTTCTCCAACTTTTCATGCTTTCTTTCTTCATTCCCTTGATCCAATCTTTGCCTCATAAACCTTAAATCACTTAACAAACATATCAAGGCATCTACTAGAATCAAGGTGAATTAAATTTAGCTATTTTGAGTCCTAAAAAGCATGTTTTCACTCTTAAGCACAATTAAGGGAGAAGTTATAAAACCATGCTATTTCATTGAATAAATGTGGGTAAAAGGTGATAAAATCCCCAAAAATCAATACAAGATAAACCCTACAAATGGGGTTTATCAAAACTCCACCGTTGAAAATACATAAGAACAAGGTCTAGGCATGGCCGAATGGCCAACCTCCCAAAGAGGGTTCAATCATAAAAACATGATCAAAAGATCTCCCTTATACAATAGTAAAAGGTCCTATTTGTAGAGAACTAGTAGCTTAGGGTTTACAAAGATGAGTAAATGACATAAAAATCCACTTTCAGGCCCACTTGGTGTGTGCTTGGGCTGAGCATTGAAGCTTTCATGTGTAGAGACTTTTCTTGGAGTTAAACGCCAGCTTTTGTGCCAGTTTAGGCGTTTAACTCCCATTCTTGTGCCAGTTCTGGCGTTTAACGCCAGAATTCTTGAGCTGACTTGGAACGCCTGTTTGGGGCCATCAAATCTCGGGCAAAGTATGGACTATTATACATTGCTGGAAAGCCCAGGATGTCTACTTTCCAACGCAATTGAGATCGCGCCGATTAGGCTTTCTCTAGGTCCAGAAAATCCACTTCGAGTGCAGGGAGGTCAGAATCCAACAGCATCTGCAGTCCTTTTCAAC